>NW_022437022.1:2421510-2657707 GCF_009761245.1 Sapajus apella
GGGAGGGGAAAGAAAGAAAACAAAGAAGGAAGGAAGGGAAAGAAGGAAAGAAAGAAAGAAGGAAAACAAGCAAGCAAGCAAGAAAGCAGTTATATGTCCATTCCACGCACTCCAGCCTGGGCAACAAGAAAGAAACTCTGTCAAAAAAAAAAAAAAAAAAAGAAAGAAAGAAAAAGAGAGAGAGAGAGAAAGAAAGCAAAAGAGAGAAAGAGAAAGAAAGTAGTCATTAGGTCCATTCCATGTGCACAAAAGGAGGAGGAGATTACACAAGGGCATGAATGCCAGCTGGCAGGAATTACTGGGACCCTGATGGTGGCGTACATCATAGCAAGTTCCCTGAGCTCCAGCACTCTCGTTTACCACCGTATTCCCAGCTCCTCCATGGTGGCTAGCATCTAGTATGCACTTAAGTATTCAATGGTCTGCTAACCTGGAAATGCATAGTACAATTACCTATACCAAAACGACTTTGATATTATGATCCAGTGCCATCTGTATTACTAATCAATAAATTGGGAAAACTGGTGGTACACATTTCTACTGTACCCTTTATTTGTAGAAAGCAAGGCTTTAACTCCAACTGAGGTATTGATCGGATGTGCCAAATTCTATTAATTTCACTTTTTAAACAATGTAATTCGATAGATTTTTTCATTAAATCATTGTGTTTTGTGATTTTACGAAGCAAGAAACAACAAGAAAATTCTTTTCATTGGCATAGAATGGGAGATTTAACTTTGATAATTCCTTCAGCATTTTATAAACTGCTTGCATTTATGTAGTAATGAAAAAATATAAATCCACACATATTTCACTACAGGGGAAATAAATGAAGCCCAGTCTGGGAGACTTGTCTTTAATCATGAAATGTGCAACATTTGGCTGCAGTGAATTCGCCATTTGTCTCACTAATGTAAATTCTCAAGGGTGCTGAGGGCCCCGCAGACAAATCCTCAGGGCTGTATCTGTGTCCTCCAGGGACTTGGGCATGAGTTAGGCGTAGAGATGAGAAGATCCCAGGATACTGATCCTAGATCATGTCTCTGTCAGGGAAGTCCTAACTTACATGATTCTCTTTATCCTAAAATGCCCCCATAAATACATAGATCAGAAACACTGCACATTTTCAGCCATAGGACACCAAATAAGAAACAGTGACACTTCGTTGTCTTGTCATTTATTTTCAGGTCTGTTGGATGCATTGTGGACTCAGTCACCGTATCCGGATTCAGAGATTTCTGTGTTCTTAGTATGTTTTCCTTACCTGTCTCTAGGTTTCCTTGAATTAGGTGTTATTGTCTAAAACAACAGGAGAGAAAAAGTCTGTATCAGAATATTCAGATGTGCAAACAATGAAACACTAACTGGGGATCATTTTGATCATAAATATGGCCATTTTTATTAACTTGGTCCACATGTGATTATTGCGAACTATCGATCAGAGTGGGTCAGTCCTACATAGAGGCCATTAGCATTTGACAGTCTAGCTGAAAAGGCAGCAAAGACACTAATCTTTTCCGCTGCACATGACTCATGCTAGTTTACTATTCTAATCTTGTAGGTTTTTTAAAAAAATAACATCCCCGCCAGATAGCATAGTGTTTTCATATCAATTTAACTGGATTTACTCTCTGACCTCATCACTCAGCTGGTATAGGAAGGAGATGGTTACCAGCAATATTAAATCCCTCTTTATCTGTAATCTTATTTCTTACAAGGCTTTTTACATTTTTCATGTCTTCCTTATACTTCAAAATAATGCCATTATTTTAAATATAATTATATATAAAATACAGTAAGAGTAGGCTGAGCACAGTGGCTCACACCTGTAATCCAGCACTTTGGGAGACTCAGGTGGGAGGGTCCCTTGAGGCCAGGAGTTCGAGACCAGCCTGAGTCACATAGTGAGACCCTGTCTCTAGAAAAAGAAAAAAAAAAGAAAAGAAAATTATCTATATGTGTTGGCACACCTGTGGTCTCAGCTCCTCTGGAGGCTGAATAACACTTAAGCCTAGGAGGTTGAGACTTCAGTGAGCCGTGGTGATACCACAGCACTCAGCCTGGGTGACAGAGCAAGACCTTGTCTCAAAAAACAACAAAAAAAGTAAGAGTAGAGTTATTCAAGAAAGTCACTTAAGGGTGTTAAATACAATTACATACAAATCAGATGTTGAGTTTGCTTTCTTAGTTAATGATGACATCTTAGAAATAAAAAACTATCTTTAGAGTACATCATTAAAAGAGCAGCAAAAGAAACGAACATTAGAGTGAACCAGCAATCAACGGAATGGGAAAAATTTTTTGCAATCTATCCATCTGTCAAAATGGTAATATACAGAAACTACAAAGAACTTTAACAAATTTACAAGAAAAGAAAAACCATCAAAAAGTGGGCAAAGAATATGAACAGACATGTTTAAAAAGAAGACATTTATGCAGCCAACAAACATAAAAAAATGCTGATCATCACTGGACATTAGAGAAATACAAATTAAAACCACATTAAGGTATCTCACACCAGTTAGAATGGCATTAAAAAATCTGGAGACAACAGTTGCTAGAGAGGATATGGAGAAATAGGAATGCATTTACACTGTTGGTGGGAGTGTAAATTAGTTCAACCACCGTGGAAGTCAGTGTGGAGATTCCTCAAGGATCTAGAAATAGAAATTCCATTTGACCCAGCAATCCTGTTACTGGGTATATATGCAAAGGATTATAAATCATTCTATTATAAAGACATATGCACACATATGTTCATTGCAGCACTGCTTACAATAGCAAAGACCAGGAACCAACCCAAATGTCCATCAATGATAGACTGGATAAAGAAAATGTGGCACATATACACCATGGAATACTATGCAGCCATAAAAAAGGATGAGTTCATGTTCTTTGTGAAGACATAGATGAATCTGGAAAGCATTATTCTCAGCAAACTGACAGAAGAACAGAAAACCAAACACTGCATGTTCTCACTCACAGGTTTGTGTTGAACAATGAAAACACCTGAACACAGGGAGGGGAACATCACATACCAGGGCCTGCTGGGTGGTGGGGGAGCTAAGGGAGGGATAGCTGGGGGTGGGGAGATTGAGGAGGGATAACTTTAGGAGAAATACCTAATGTAGATGACAAGGGGATGGATGCAGCAATCCACCATTGCAAGTGTATACCTATGTAACAGTCCTGCATGATCTGCATATGGACCCCAGAACTTAAAGTGTAATAAAAAATATGTAAATTCTAATATATTTTATATTTGTATAAAAAAAACAAGACAATACAAACATACATATAGGAAAATATACAGGTGGATTGTTCTTATCTAAAATGCTCGGTATACTAGTCAGCATTCTTTAGGGGGACAGGACTAATAGAATAGGTATATACATGAAGGGGAGTTTATTAGGAGAACTGACTCACACAGTCACAAGGTGAAGTCCCACCATAGGTCGTCTGCAAGTTGAGGAGCAAGAAAGCCAGCCCGAGTCCCCAAACCTCAAAAGTAGGGAAGGCAACAGTGCAGCCTGCAGTCTGTGGCTGAAGGCCTGAAAGCCCCTGGCAAGTAACTGATGTAAGTCCAAGAGTCCAAAAGCTGAAGAGCTTGGAGTCTGAAGTGTGATGGCAGGAAGCATTTAGCACAGGAGAAAGATGAAGGCTGGAAGACTCAGCAAATCAAGCCCTTCCAACGTCTGCCTGCTTTATTCTATCCATGCCAGCAGCTGATTAGATGGTGTGCACCCAAATTGAGGGTGGGTCTGCCTTTTCCAGCCCACTGACTCAAATGTTAATCTCCTTTGGCAACACCCTCACAGACACACCCAGTAATGATACTTTGCATCCTTCAATCCAACCTTGGTACTCAATATTAATCGTAACAATTGGGATCAGAAGTGTTTCAGATTTTATATTTCTTTTTTAATTTTGAGATATTTGCATATACATAAGATATCTTAAGGAGGTGCCCAAGTCTAAATAGAAATTGATTTATGTTTTATAAACACATTACACACATAGCCTGAATGTAATTTTATACAATATTTAAAATAATTCTGTTCATGAAATAAAATATTGACTGTGATTTGACTGTGACAGCCCACATGAGGGTGAAGTATGAAATTTTCTACATGTAATGTCATGTTGAAGCTCAAAAAGTTTTAAGTTTTGAAGCATTTTGGATTTTGGACTTTCAGATTAACAATGCTCAACCTACGTATCTGACCTTGAAATCAAAGTCATTTTTCAATCCAAGTCAATACAAAATACAAAGAAAAAATAAATATAAATTTGAATTGAAACATGTCAAAGTAATCACAAACCTAGCTTAAAAAATTGCAAATGAGGGAAATAACTGCAACAAATATATATAAGAGGGAGTAATAAACTATTGTGGAAAGAGTCCATGTAAGCAAGGTAAGAAAAAAAAATGCTAAAATTCAATAGGAACTTAATTAAAACTTTCCTATTAGAAAAGAAGAATTAGAGATGGTTAATAAAACTGTTAAAATTGTTCCACTTAATAACCAAAAAAGTCAAAATTAAAACAAAAATATAATTTTTCAGTTTAAGAGATTAGTAACATTTTGAATGCTAATATGCAATTCTGGAAAGAATGGAATAAAATGAGCTCTCTGACACACTTTTTGAACAATCAGCCTTTTTGAGAGATGGCAATTTAACACTTTCTCTCTCTTAAAATGTTTGATACCTCTTAGGAAGTATTTGTATTAATCTGTTTCAAACTGCTGTATAGAACTGCCTGAGACTGGATAAGTTATAAACGAAAGAAGTTTAACTGACTCACAGTTTAGCATGGCTGGAAAGGCCTCAAGAAACATACAATCATGGCAGAAGGCAAAGGGGATGTAAGGTACCTTCTTCACAAAGCTGCAGGAAGGAGAATGAGTTCAGGAGGATCTACCAAACACTTAGAAAACCATCAAAGATAGCATGGGGAGAAATGCCAGATATAGGTGAAGGGGAAGAAGGTAGCAAATCACACTGCCATGTCTGCACCTATGCGACAATCTTGCATGTTCTTCCATGTACCCCCAAACCTAACATGCAATAAAAAAATAAAAAATAAATAAAAATTTTAAAAAAGGAGATACAACCAGCATCATTTGTAAGATTGGCTGTGTCAGCACCTTGCTGCACTGGCATGAATCCTCCCATACCAGAGCAAAGCATAGCTTTTGTTTCATATCCTTCATTAAAGAGGAACCTGCATAGGGGAAAAAAAAAAAAAAAAACCATCACGTCTCCCAAGAATTCACTCACTATCACCAGAACAGCATGCAGGAAACCTCCCTATGATTCAATTACCTCCATCTGGTCTCTCCCTTAACACGTTGGGGATTAAGGGCATTACAATTTAAGATGAGATTTTGGGTGAGGACATTGCCAAACTATGTGAGTATTCTAAGGAGAATTTGATATAGACAAAGATTTTGAGAGTGTTTACCCAGCATTACATATAATACTAAAACCTTAAAACCACTGTAAAATACCCAGGAACATTAAAATTATCAAATTTTCACTTTAAAGCTAAATTATAAAATTATGACTGTTAAGAATATACTAAATTGTTATCAAAGACTAATTACATGTGAAATTTATAATACAATTACATATTGCTTACACTACTGATAATTTCTCTACTCAACAAAACAAATTTCCCCAGATGTGAAGATATTGATTGGCAACATTAGCATTTCTACATATCTTATTAATATATAAGTTTAATAAATCAGTCTTAAGTGTTTTAAGCTCTGCAAAAATATCAGCTAAAATAGACACAAAATATTAAAATTTCACAACTGAACGTAAAACTTGAAACTGCTTTTTCAAAGATTCTAAGAGTGAGAGAAGCCTAGACCAGCTGACTCTATCCTGCTCCGAGCCTCACAGGCTGGCTGTCCTCACTTTTTCCTGGACACAGGCCAAGCTAACATGGGAGGAGTTTAGTTTACGGTTTAATTTGAGGCAAGGATAATAATGGCATCTCCCTACAATTGACCCCTTTATTGTTCAGGACTGAAACTGCCTTTGTAGACTGATGAAAGGCCACAAGATTAGGATTATGGGAGAGGTCTGAACTCTGCCAAGACATAGGTGTAGTTAAAGGATAATCAGCTGTTGTTCCAGAGTTTACAAGATTTTTAACTTTCCTTAATTGTTCCTATAAATAACATCACTATTGTCAAAATTTAAGATTGGTCTTTGAGATGGTTTTCAGATTTGGGCACTCTGGTGACCAACAGACTCCACCAGGATCCATGAGTCATAACTCAACTGGTCCCGTGGCCCCCAGCCGGAGGCTGACTCAGCACACCAGCAACATTTTCCACACCTCTATGATTTCATCCTTGACCAATCAGCAGCATCAATTCTCTAGCTCCCTGCCCACCAAATTATCCATAAACACCCTAGCCTCTGAGTTTTCGGGAATGCTGATTTGAGTAATAATCTCCCGTCCTTCCTCTTGGCTAGCCCTGATTCACTACACTCTTTCTCTACTGCAATACCACAGTCTTGATTAATTGGTTTTATCTGTACAGTGGGCAAAAAGAATCTATCAGGTGATTACAAACTTATCCTATAATAAGTTTAAAAGAATAGTAAATTTGTTAGAGATTATACTGGTAACCATTATTAAACTCACTGAGACTATAGTATTATTTATTCCTGTTCTTCTCTAGTGTAGATTCTATACACCACTAGGGTTCTGTTATACTTACCATGCCCAAAAGAAATGAGAATATCTTTTTAGGCCAGCCATTGTGGCCAGATCTGAGTTATCCATGAAATATTTTTGCTGGAAAAATAGGGCCTGCTTGTGTAGGAAAAGCACAAGCATTAATAAGAAATTTTACTTTTTATGTCATAGAATCTTCCACAACTTTGTAATTTTATCCCCTAGAATTTGATTTTTGGAGACTTCGTGTCTTTCTTTAAGCTAGATGTTCAAGTTTATATAAACTGACATTACATAAGATATTACAATGGCATTATTATAGTCTGTTCACAAGATTTAAATGTCTTTTTTGTCTATTATAATGACTTACCTACTTTTCATCATTTTGAATCGTCCTGTCACTTCTAACATTTGGAAACATACCTCCCTGTGGTTATTGCCATGTGACCCATGGCTGTGGGTCAGTTCTTCAGTCCTTTTCTAGAACTCCCTGCCTTACTTAAGTTTGCTGTATTAGCTAGCAGGCATGGCAGAAACAAATAAATGTCTACATTTTTTGAGAAGATAAGTAACTAATTAAAAATGCATACAACTACTCTCTTATACTTCTGCAATTTAATTTAAAGCACCAGTTTTTCCCACCACTTAGGGGCCTCCTTTCGTCATTGTGGCTTCCAGCAGCTCGCTGTATGTTCTGGAAGCCCTGCTGCAGAAGCAGCAGAAGGACTCTGACAGCCTCTGCTGCTGTCTTGTTCTGCACAGCAAACTCCTAGGATCACCCTCCAAACAACGCTTCATCTGGAGATATGAGCTCAGACAGGGCTGCTCCCTGTAGAGCAGAGAGGCTCCTTCCATCTGCAAAGCACAGCACAGATCCAGTGATCTTCATACCTGGCCTCCTTGCATCTGAATCCCTAAGGCACAGAACTTTGAGTTATTTCTAAGGAAGCCTTTCTTTGGTTTTCAGCACAGGGCTCACCCCTCCTGGAAGTGTCCTCAATCAGGTAACAAGGGTCTGAGCCTTTCTCTGATGCCTCTCCATGAGTGCCTACCTTAGAGTCTAGGGGGACACACTGACATGTAATTCAAAAGGCAAGAGATGGCTATATGCTATCCACAATGTATTTTTCACCTGTGATCCTTCAACAGGTATTGATAATTGTCTCTCTAAACCATCAGGTATTTCCTGGGGCTTTTCCTCTTCGCGGCTGCTAGAATCATCTCACCCTCCCCCAAACGCATGTGCTCGGGATCCTGGGAGCATCCTCCTCAGCCTGTCAGGTAGGATGTAGCCTGGCTGCCTTGGAGAGCAGGAGGGAACCCTGGGCTGATTGACAGGCTCACACTAAGGAGCTGCGTGACTTTGAGTGAGTCACTTGACACCCCCAATATTTTCCTGTCTGCAAACTGAGCCAACTGGACAGGGCCACTGGGTTACAAGAATCAAATTTTTGAATAAAATTTTATGTGATACTCTGATACAGATCATCTATGCTGAGCTCTGACAATGAGCTCCCAGGCTGCCGAGTGCTAACTGAGTTTGCAAAAAGCAAAAAACAAAACAAAAATCAAGTAGGGAGTGTTGGCCAACACGCCACTTCTCTCACTTCTAACTGGACATGCAACACTCTATTTTCTGCTCTCTTGCAGCTCAGCAGAGACCAGAGACTATGTTCTTGCCAGGCTTAACCATGCAGGTGCCTTTGTCAGGGAGCATGCGCCACGATGGAGGCTGCCGAGCTGGTCTGTGGAGCCCAGCGTGGCTGCAGACAGAGGTCGCACTACTGTCTCTGGCTTCCCGGACACTAGTAACAGGGATTCGGTGGTGGAGGGTGGTTTCCAGGCTGAGAGTGGCCACGGTGTTCTAAGCTGTCACATGAGTTTTCGTGGTGATGGCTGTGCTGTCCTCAATGGATGCCTCATGAGACAGCATTTTTGCCACCTGGCTTCCCCCAATTCTGATCATTTTTAAATCTTGTTTCAAGTCTTTCTTAGAATTCATCAAGCTAGCCAATCCTCCCCACAGAAATCATTTTCTACTTCAGAGTGAGGTTTTGCTGCTTGCAAATTAAATAAATAATTAATTAAAAAGAAAAGAAAAGGTAAAAAAAAAAAAAGACAGCATGTTAAAAGAGGTTGTTAATGGCAAGAGACATTGTGATTGTGCAGGATACAGATGAAATGATTTGTGAGTCCCACCCAAGCTTACAAAATCACTGTTATCACAGGCGAGGGAGAAGGCCGGCTTCATGTCAAATGAGCAGCATGAAATAGGCAGTGCTTCCAAGGCGAACGTCTGTGTGTATGGACCAGGTTAAAGGGGGACAGCTGCCGTGGAGGGAGGCCCGGGGAGCGGTGGAGGCAGGCGTCAGAGGTGGGAGGCAGAGACGGAGCAACTCTATAGAAGCCCCACTCTCCTTAGGACACATTTTATGAGCTGCCAGAAAACTCTCTTAAGTCTATTTCAGCTTCAAAATACTATAAATCTAAAATTACAAATATTTAAGTGCCGTGTGAGACCTTCATCAGACGTTTTAGCACACAAACTTCACCAATAACCTGAACACAACAACACTGACCTTTCTCCTTTCAACGGCTGCTATGTCCTGTTTCTAGCCCTATAAGCTAGATGATCTTTCTGCTCATGCTACAGACTCTTTAAGAGTAAAAACCATGTCCCTTTTTTTTTTTTCACATTTCCTTCAGCATTTGCATTAGGGCCACTGTATCAGAGAACCATAAACAGTCTGGATTAAAACAACAGCAATGTCTTGTCTCACAGTTCTGGAAGCCAGACGTCCAAGACCCAGGCGTGGCAAGACATGCTCCTATGAGGCTCAGAGGGGAGAACGGGTTCACTCTTCCCACTTCCAGGTGAGAGGTGTGGAAGTGAGGTGGGCGACCTCTGGCATTTCTCGCCTTGTGGCCACTCCAATCTTTGTCTCTGTTGTCACATGGCCTCTTTCTTCCTGTGTCTGTCTCTGTGTCTCTTCTCATCTTCTTATAAAGACATCAGTTAGACTGTACTAGAGGCCACCCTCTGCCCTGAGTGTGACCTAATCTCAACTCCATCACATTGGCAAGGAGCCTATTTCCAGGTGAGGTCACAGTCACAGGACACAGTGGGTAGCACTTGCATTCATCATTGAATGAGACTAATTCAAGCCATCCCATTGCCTGGTCCAGGAAAACACACATAACCATGCATTAACACATATATATTCAAAGTGTTTCTCCTCTCCTGCTCTTCCTGCACTTCCGAATAAATCAGCAGCCCAGGTTACTTTCTTCTCCTATGTATATCTTTCTGTGCATCTTTAGCTTGGAAATTAAAATACTTTTCCTGTCTGCAGTAATCACACCCTTTTCATACTTGAGAAAAAGCCCAAGGGAGTTTTTGTAGCCCGTTGTGCTTTTTTGCCTTCTCACCACCATGACAAAGCCTAGGTCTCTGATCTTGACATCGCTTCTCCAATTGGGCCTCTTCCTCCCCATGTTCTGGAAACAGGACTGCACAAAACATGGGGTGATGTGGGTGTGTCTCATGAGACTACCTCCTGGACTAAAACTTCACTTCCTTTTCTTCTACCGTGGCTCATCTGAGCCCATCACCTTGCTCCTTACATGGTGAAGAGAAAACGTCTGGAGAGGAGTTCAAATGGGAGCAGTGATGAGAAGGAAAAACGATACATTAACTCTGCTGCGAAATAACCCCCATCACTGTAATGGATCCTGCTCCCAGCCAAGCTCTGACACACAGCTCCGAGGATGGATGACTCGGCAGCCGCAATGCACATCGGCCTATCTGGCTGCAGACGAGACATGTTTGATTTGCGTGTTTGCTGAAGCTCCGTAACAGGCAGAATCTTTTCTCTACCCTCGGAATAGACACAGAGGAATCCACTAACTTACAGAAAGAGAAAATCCACCCGTTAACAAATTTAGGTTTTCCTCACAGCCCTCCTATTTCTCTGGCCTCTGAGGTGCTATTTGGAAAGACTTATAGATTAGTATCTGGGAAGCTTTCCAAACTGCTTGTAAAATGAATAGAAAGAAGGAAAAGATAACAAGCCATATTAGGCTGCTTTTCATCTCTTTAACCACAACACTGTCTGTGGTGAGCTGAGATCAAGCCATGCTTTCTAGGGTTTCTCGTAGAAGATTAGATTTCTAGTCTGTACATTTGCTTGGATCTAATCACTCACCTGTCTCCACACCAGGCTGTGGACAGTAAAAGACCTAATCGATTTTTCTGCAATACAGGGGGAAAGTGTGTGTGATAGGAGAGTCTCCCTAGCCTCGATGAATTCCTGCTTCTTGGACAGAGATTATTTGCTCAGAGTAAGAATGCATGGTCATCTCAACTCTCAATGCCCCAGAGTAGCTAATGATGTATTTCATGAGGGGGTCCCCATCCCTAAAAGCAATAACTAATTAGCTATGCAAGTGACTAATTAGCAAGTCTTCAGAAAAGATCCTGTGAACGTAATCCATGTAAATTCTGACTGCTACAAACATTATGGCAGATTCCATGATTTCAAGGTTTACTATGTGCCAGCCATGGTGGTAAATAATTGACAAGCATTATCTCATTAGAGCTTCCCTAAATGTCCATGAAAGAGGGTCAGTTAGCTCTGTGTTTCAGATAAAGGAAAAAAAACTGAGAATTAGGAAGATTAAATAATTTTTGAAAAATCACAGAGATAAGCTATGGAACATTTGAGATATGAAATTAGGACTTCAGACTCCCAAGTCCTTATTATAATTACTGTGCTATGCTGAAGAATCAAGGGGCAGGAAAATGGAAATATGGAATAAGAAAGCAGGAAAAAGCAAGAGCTTATGTATTAATTAGTAGGAGACTTAAGAAAATCAATGCTGGCATGCAAATCAAGTGATCAAAATTGGAACAAATTAGAGGACAAAAGTTTCCTCAAAGAAGTAAGTTCTGAGCTGAGTTTGGAAGCGGGAAAGATATATTTAAGATCCTACATTTCTTTATGTGTACTTTCTGCTTTGGAAGTACTGTGGTTCTTGAAAAAGAGTCACAAGGAAATATAGAGATAATAGCAGTCTTGGATAGAGCATTCCATAATCTGTCATGGCAGTGGTAAAGGAAAGGAAAAACAAAAACCAACCAACAAAACAAACAAAAAACAAAAAGAAAAAAAACAAACATGTATTTGTGTTAGTAGCAGGAGGCAGGCAAATGTCGAGGCAGATAGAGGCAGGTGCCTGGTGAAACCCCACCTTCAAGCCAAAGACAGTTTAAAGCCTGGCTACAAGTCTCTGGTAAACCTTCAGACCAGATTGACAAACGGTCTTCTCATTTGGCACACTTTCCTCTGATTGATCCCAGCCTTCACCTGTTTTGCATATGTCTACACTTTCCTAATTGGTTTTCTGTACCGCGGTGCCCACCTTTGAGTGAAACATTTACTTTAGTTTTCTTTGCATACTCACAAACTGATCAGCATGCACTCCTGTATTCTGAGCCCATAAAAGCCCTGGACTTTGCCACACTGAGAGAAAAACCACCCAACTGAGGGGGTGGGGGACCACCTCACATCCCTTCTCACTGCTAAGAACTGTTCAGTTGTTCAGTAAAATTATGCTCTGCCCACCTCACTCTTCAATCGTCAGCATATTCTCATTCTTCTTGAATATGGGACAAGAGCTCAAGAACCACTGAATGTGGGTACAAGCTATAGCACAGGCACAACTGGGGCAGCCATGAGCTAAGTCAGTGTGTAAGTCAGACTTAGCCCAGGTGGGCTGAGTAGATGGGGTATTCCTGCTGTGAGTGCAGCAAAAGGGTCAAAACAATCCCATGTCATTTGAACAGCAGATTCATTTATTTTATCTGTTACAAAAGGCCTTTCAATTGGCTTCCAATCATTGATACCCCTCAACAAAAATCAGAATAAATAGGCCTTTACCTGAATTGGGTGTTTTTTCATTAGATGCAAGGGAGAATTGGGGCTGACCTGAAGACAACTTTTCTGTGTGTTTTGAAAGTAAGATAGGATCTTTGCCTGGAGCTGAAAGTGCAGGAGTTACAGCATATTGCCTGAAGAGTTATACTCAACCTTTGGGGCAGGAACGCGACAGGATGATGACTAAAACACAGTATACAAGCTTAGAAAGTAGTTATTATGGGCTACAAAACCTGTAGTCTGAAATCTTGGCTGTTTTTATGTTTCTTGTTTTTTCTTTGCTGTTTCTCTTTTATTCTTTCTCTTGGAGTTTGTTAAAGATCTTTTGGAAAAGTCTAACCTGTCTCACCATTCTAAAGACAATTCTTAAAGAGAATGCCTCTCTTGAGGATGGAGCCTTTTGTTTTAAACAACTGTAGTATTGGTATATTTTTTCTCAAAACAACTTAAATTTCCTAGACTACAATGTAATACATATTTTACACAGACAAAAATAAAGAGAAATATAACATACAATTATTCCATTCTAAGAGAACTTTTAAAAAATTTCTGATATCTATCCACAATACATAGACTGGTAAGACTGAATCACAGTGCACGTGTTTTCATAATGATTTATTCATAAATATATTTCATGAAATCAGTGATGGCAGAGAGGTGGATCCCATAAAAATACTCGATTTTATTTAGCTGATCCACCACTGCTCCCAATTCTGACTTTGTAAGTAACACAGCAAGGTACACAGAAACATCTCTGCATATATTTCTTTTATACGCTCAATTAGTTATTAAAATTTTCTCTGAACATCCCGAGATTCTCATTACTGTCATATCTAAGAAAACATCTCTTTTAAATGTGTGTTATTTTGTCATTATAGTTTCAATATTCCTCTTTCCCCATCTATAGTGGCAAATTAAGATGTCTCATTATTTGCCTTGTTTAGGCAGTGATTAACACATCTATTAACATGGTAGGAGTTGAAGAAAATTGTTAAAGAGTGTTGAAAAGTGTAGTAACTGCTAATAGTTACCAACTGTTCATAATGCATTTAGCTTAATTTGTCTGGAAAAATAGCATTTGCAACAGCACTTGCCGATATGAAATTTTGCCAACAGCAATGATCCTTTGCTTCAAGATCTGTGATTGATCTCCACCTGGGGTCAGAAAGGATTTCTCCCTGTGCTTGAGTTTTTCATGGTTAGCTTCATTGTGGGGCTGTTTGCTTTCCTCTGGAACATCTGGCACCAGCTACCGTCACATGTAGAATCCTGACTCAATGGACCATTAGTTTTTGTGCAGAAAGATATGTGAATTTTAAAAAGGCACTCCTGAGTATCTCTAATCAAGGCCATGTGTTATCAATTGTAGAAAGGGGAGAAGTTAGTTTTGTTCAAATCACTGCAATTCCCCCAAGTGGAAACCTCTGTCCTAAAATAAACCAAGCACATCCTGGGGCTATGTGGTTAAAGACCATCAGAGACTGCTACTGGACTTCCCTTAAGTGATGTCATCAAATGCACTCAGAATCAGCAGGTCAGGATTCCCTGCATCCAAGGCGCTCCACAGACAAGGAGGAATCAGACTTCACCAACTGCAGAGACAGTAGCTGCTTCTGGTATGATTTGAGGAATGCCAAGATACTTCCTCTGGTCCCAAAGAATCCCTCCTTCCTGCCTGTGGCAACTCATTCCCAGCATCAAATTATTTTCCCAATTTCAAAAGTCCTTTGCTTATGTGTTAAAATAGTAACACCCAGGGGAAAAGTCACTGCTAACCTGACAATGACTGTTTATACTGAGTAAGATGAGTTTGTAAAATGACAGGGATACATGTGGAGGAGAGTTTGTAAAGAGGAGTGCATTCATCTCAGTTTGATACAGATGAGACAGAAGAGGAGTGCTTGCCGGTGCATGTGGCTGGTGGGTAGGTGGGGGAGCTGCAGTGGCTTGGTGGCTGAGTTCAGAGCCCAGAGTCAGGGTGCACCAGGGCTCTAGGTTTAGGCTGTGGCCCCTGAGAGCATGGGAGACTTTATCATTGTTTTTCTGAGGAAATTTGCTTCTGATTCCCATCCTCTGTTGTCACACACCCCGGAAGAGTTATCCTAGCCACCAATTTCCTCCTTAGCGCCTCCCTCCATTATAACACATTACACTGACTCAGATGGATTTACTTCCAGATCTAAGTATCCAGAGTTCTGCTGGCATTAAAGAAAGGAGCTGTGCTTTTTCTTTCCTCATATTCTCAGAGCTCTTAAGATCAACTAACACAGAGAAGAAGGTCAACAATAAAACTTTTTTGAAAAGAAATAATTTTTAAAATAATGTATGTTGGTTTATTCCTTAAAATATTGTGTCTATAGGTTCATGTCTTTTCAACAAAGAGACAGCACAGATGTACTGCCAATAATGCACGTGTTGTCGGGTGGAAGAGTGTGAGTCCTGAGACCTCAGAAGCACACAACAGAGATTCCTTGAACTTTTCAACTACTGTATGATGAAACTGCAAATTAATACAATAGAGTTGAAAGAGAATTATCTATTTTGCTCCCTCCCAGTGGGCCCATGGTGCAATAGAACTGGGCATTGTTCTATGAATAGTCACTGTGCACACGGTAGAAGCAGGCACTGCTATTCCGCATCCTGGGTATAACATTGAATAAAATGAAGTGCAACCCTCCTGGAGCTTCCATTCCAACAGAAAGTAAACAACCTTATGAGTAAAACAGAGTCTGCCAGATGGTGTTAAGAACCATGGAGAAACATAGGCAGCGAAGGGAGGAGGGGATATGGAGTTTCAGGAAGGGGATTGCTATTCGATGTGGGATTGAAAGTAAGGTCTGCCCATAATTCAGAACCTAGAAGGGTAAACGATGTCACTTGCATTGGCATTCTAGATGATGTTACAAACCATGGATGTTAAACTATATCTTCGCATATGATAAATCTAGTGTCCTGCCATAGGAAGGTGCTAGAATTACAGGAATGTCAGCCTATTGCTCTTGATAGCCATAAAATAGCTGTTAGTATAAAGATAGGAGAATATTGGGCAGAACAGAGACCTACCAAAAGAAGATCTGAGTCTTCAGGTTTAGGCAAAAACTGTGAGCGTGAATACTCACACAAGAATGTTGACTAGATGCAAATACACCACACAGCTAACAATTTTTATAGGAAATGGTATTACCAAAGAAATTATTTACCCATATTTGAATAGCTTCTATCAAGTAACCCCTAAAACAACCCAGATTCCTGACTCTTGAACCTGCATCATGAAGAAGGAGGCTGAAAATCTTTTACAATGCCCCAGAAGAATGGGCTCCCTAAATCTCACCATGAAGAATATTAGACAAGTGAAACTTCCCAGGGAATAAGTCAGGAGCCAAGAAAGACAATGAGGAAGTGGGGGCTCTTGGACACATGGAACAGAGACAAACCAAAGAACTGAATCTGGCTTGGGGCAGCAGGTCACATACTCACGCACGGAGTCAGAGATTGCTCTCGCCCGTCACTGACCATGGGTGCCAGTGCCCCCTTTTCTGAATAGAGGGTTCTCTAAAGTTATCCCCTTGCTACTTTCTTTTCACATTGTGCATGTTATGGGCAGCTGACATTTTTTTTTTCTTATCGACACTATGGCACAAGGATTCATATCTAGGCTTGATGAAGAGTTCTACATGTCTCTAGACATCCTGGCAATTAAATAATTTACAGAATAATTGGATGACACCCTGGGGTCATGTCTTCTGGGGAGAAAGTATGTGCAAGAAATATACACAGGAATATTCAGGCGACAAAGAAAGATGGAAAGAAAGAAAGAGAGAGAGAAAGGAAGGAAGGAAGGAAAGAAAAGGAAAGAAAGAAGAAAAGAAAGGAGAAAGAAAAAAGAAAGAAAGAAAGAGAAAAGAAAGAAAAAGAAAGTGCAAAGAAAACAGTACTTTGTGCCACAAATAATGATGTTTTCTCTTTTCTTAGGAATAGTAACTCTAAATTTTAGTGGAGCACAAGATCACCTTGAGTAAATACTACATTGCCTAGGATTCCTTGCATTCAGATGTGACCCTGTGACCACGTCTCAGCTAATACGTGGATACCATAGTACTGTGTGTTAAAGATGAATGCTTTAGGCCAGGCGCAGTGGCTCACGCCTGTAATTCCAGCACTTTGGGAAGCCGAGGTGGGTGGATCACGAGGTCAAGAGATCGAGACGATCCTGGTCAACATGGTGAAACCCCATCTCTACTAAAAACGCAAAAATTAGCTGGGCATGGTGGCATGCGCCTGTAGTCCCAGCTACTCGGGAGGCTGAGGCAGGAGAATTGCTTGAACCCAGGAGGTGGAGGTTGTGGTAAGCCGAGATCACACCATTGCACTCCAGCCTGGGTAGCAAGAGTGAAACTCCGTCTCAGAACAAAGTAGCAAAAAAAAAAAAGATTAATGCTTTAACTTCTGTTTTTTGTAAAAAGGGATTTGTCCAAAACATTCTGCTGGCTTCTTTGTTGCCTAGAGGTGTGTGGGAGGGAGGGGGCGGGCTATTGGTCTGTAAGTTTGGGAAGAATAACTGTTCATGCCTGGCTTGATTCTTGCTTTCTTTCTTTTTGGAATAGATGACCCCTGCTTCTCTATGGGGAATCTGCCTGTGGTCTGGTGTGAAGGTTTAGCATTGTGTGTGGCCACCTGACCAACAATCAGGATTCTCTGTGCCATTAAAGTTATGTCAGCTCAGTCGGCAACGCCTTTGAGTTCTTTCTCAAATTCATTACAAATGGTGCAAAGAATAATGTATTAGGTTTGCTTCATAGAACCTAAATGATGTGAAATTTCTAGGATGTGTCCTTAAAGGCCAGAGGGAAATTTGTATATTTCTTCATCTCTTCTTACTTCAAAAGACTAGAATGCATATTGGGTGGCTGAATTCACTAAAGTATTTCAGCTCCTGAGGAGAGTTACAGTGTGAGTCTTGAAAATCAAGAAGATGGGAGTGGCAATAAGAAGACAAGAGCAAAAAGATGGGAGAGGAAAAGATAAGGGAGGGGTGAGGAGGTGGGCGGGGCGAGGAGGTGGGCGGGGTGAGGAGGTGGGCGGGGCGAGGAGGTGGGCGGGGCGAGGAGGCAGGGAAACAATGAGGTGGGATGATTGCGAAGGGAGAAGGGAGGTGTGAGCAGATGGCCTGCTGAGGAGATTCGAGGAACCTGTGGTTCTGATTACTGTAGAGCAGTCATGTCAATACTGGACTCTTCAAGTTTCCATAAGGTCGAAAAAATGTTATTTTGCTTAGGCCAATCTTGTTTAATTTCTTTTTTCTTCTTCAGAAATATTGCCAACTGTGATACAAAAGGAAACCTCAGCCTCTCTTTGGACAAATTCTCTTTGGACAAAAACTCAGCTTCTCTTTGTTCAGCAAATGGAGATGTTGAGTAGACAGCTGGACATAGAATGTTCCTAAATCTCATTTATGTCTGTTTTCTTTACCAAATCATGGCAAGCGGTTGATATTATCTATTAACAAATCCATTGCATATATATGAAAAGTTAAGTTAAATACATATGGCCCAGGAAAAAAAATAATATATTTTGCCACTCCCCAGAATAAATTATTAGCAGTTTAAAAATAGTCAGGAATGAGGACTATTTTGCAGTATTGATTGTGATGGTCAGAAATATCAGGAATCCGAGTGTTCAGAGGTGGGAGAGGGTATGTACAGGTACAAAGTGGGTCACTCTGATGCTATACCCTGCAAAAGTTAGTATCAAAAAACTAAGGGCACACACTGCATCGTGGGTGAAAAATGTACCAGTGAGAGTAATCACCAACCTAAAAATAAATGTCCCCAGAGGAGGTAACTCTGCAATAGAACATAAGACTATTTCATGTTCAAGTAATATTCTTGAGCGATACCAAGCCCAGGGCTAGGGGAAAGAAAGAGGCAGGATACGCTGTCTTGCAGACATTTGAGTAATTCAGACAGATGGAGGCTCTGCCATCTTTGATATGTGGTTTCCAAAGTCAATGTTTTTTCTACATCTGGTCTATGGAAAGAGCAAAGCATGGAGTATTATATATACAGGATGCAGGCAAGAAAGGTCCAGACACAAGAGAAAAATAAATGTGACTTAAAGATGTGCCATAGCCTGGCTTATCACCACTAAATGTCAGTTTCAACTTTTCCCCTCATGTATTGAATATAATCGCTTTTATTCAAGGGAGATGACCAGAGTCCCATGCAGTCCCTGTATTCAGGTCAAAGCTCAAGAATCTTTAGAGGATGTTCATTGCTCTCCAGTGTTTTCAATATGGTTCCCTGGGCTCAGTGACCTAAAAGTCCACTTACCTTCCCAACTCACCCCTATCAAGTGTAAAAAGGTCAAACTGTGATAAGGAATGCTCCACTTTGCAAAAGAGAAACCATGACTGGGGAATTGAATGACATTTTTACCAGGAAGACATATGAAGAACCCCTGTCTGAAGGTGGGGGGATGCCTTGATGGGACCTCAACTTTGCCTTCTGAGATGAACTTTCTTATTAGCCAGGGTTTTCTAGGAGGTCCTTCCTTTGGCATTTCTCCCCATGGCCTTCTCTGTTTTGGGGACTGAGGACTGTGCCGTCCTTGGCTGTTGCCTGGCTTTTGTAGATTGTTCTCTGTGCAATTTTGGATTGGGTTTATTTTTGAGGCTAACAAAACTGTTACAGAATTTTTAAAAAATCAGCCTCATGGTTTCTTTGGCAACATTTCCTCACGGTCTTTTCACTCTTCTAATCTGTTTGCTTCCTATGAGTTCTGTTGCCAGTAAACACAAAACAAACAGTGTGTCCTTTTCTTGACATATTTTCAGGTCTGCTTTGTTAATTTATTTTTTGCCATCCTGCTTCTCTCTCCATTTAGCAGAAACTGTCTTGCTGAAGTCTGTGTACATAGACTTAAGTAGGAAGGCTATCTCCTTGAAAGACTTTGCTACAAATCTCTTTAAGTGAGAAGTTTTAGTGAGCACACCCACTTTTTTTTTCTTTTTTATGTGAGTTTGGATCCAATCTTTTATTTTCCAGAACTTATAGCCCCCAGTCTTATGGACTATTTTATTTTACTTTCTACTCCCTAGCCAGGTGTATTTTTCCTGAACACATCTCTTCATCGTAATCTCATGGTATTAATACATACAAGCCAGCATGTGCTACTAACAAACTGACTCTGGTCCCTTCCCTTGGAACTGAATTATTCATAGACATATTCTGCCTTCCTATTTCTCATTGTGTTCTAAATGTTCTTCTAGGTTTAGATACACATCATTTCTCAGATGAATCTTTCTCAAGTATTTTTTCTCAAACTGTGGCTTCGCTTATTATTTTTTGACAGTATATTTTGAAGAGCGAATGTTTTTATTTTTGATTAATTTAAATTTATCACCTTTTGTTTTGGGTATCATGCTACCTTATTTACAATTTTTGCTACAAAAATTAATACAAATAAATGTGTATCAATGTAGGTAGAAATAGCCTTGCTTTTTTGTGTGAGAGATTTACATCTGCAAGATAAATTTAAAGATATTGGATTGCTGGTACAAAACATGAAGGCAATTCTGTTTTGGTTTTCATTTTGTTTTATTTTAATATATGCTGCTGATTGCCCTTCTTAGTAATATAGAAGTTTGTATTCCCACCAGGATTGTGTAAGAGTATATGCCTCCTTTTTACCTTACTAACAGACTATGTTGTCAAGTTTTTGTAAATTTTGCTGATCTAAAAGGAGGTAAGTGGCATTTCAGTGTAATTTTACATTTCCGTATCTCTTCGTCTGAGAGGCACTGAGAATGAGAACTTTCTTGTGAATTTTCTGTTCATAAACAGTTCACATATGAATTTTCTATTAAAATATATGTTCTTATTTGTATCTTACTCTTCTGAGGTGCAGAAATGTTATCGTGGAGATATTTTTTCTCTTTCTTCTGGTTTTGTGTGATCAGCAAAGAGTGAAGATCTAGCCCAGAGAAGAGAATTGCCGGATTGCGTTTCTGCTTGCTTCTTAGAAGACTCTGCTTCCTGAGATAGGCTTCCTCTAGCTCCCTGTGGAGCACTTCCTCCACCACCCTTCCTGTCTCCCTCTGAAGCCCTGCCCAGTGCATGGTGCTCCCTCTGGCTGAGTGCAGCTGGTTTCCCGTACCTGAGGCAGCTCTCTTTTCCCTGCACTTCCCACCACACCAAAATGTCCCTGCATCTTCTTTTGCGAATTCTGCCCCTCTCACTTTCTTTGGCAACACTGGGTAACAATTTGGAGTTTGTTTTCTCAAAAGTCTCCCCAAAATTTCAGATTGTTGTTCTTCAGTATATTTCTAGAAATGTTTCTAGGAGAAAACAAAAAACAATTTAGAGCTTAACCGCCACCATCTTCCTATCAGCTGTATAACTATATGTCTGTATGTGTATATACATATTATACACACATATGAACACACACATATATGCATATACACACATACATACATAAACACATATAGATACACACATATGTATACACATACATATATACACATACATATACACACACGTGTCTATCTTAATTCACTTATAAATCATTTATAAATGCACATGCCATGTTATATTGCTTTCAAGAGGTTTGAATACCACAGCTGGGGAAATGGACAAATAAACATTTTTTTAAGTGCAATGATAAATTTTGGGGGGAGAAATAAAAATTTATGTTAAGAGAGTTAGGAGATGAAACAGAAAGTTCTTAATAAAACTGCTCTTTAGAGTTTCCCAAGATAATAAAGCTACACATTTGTTTCCCCTTTCAACTGAGATGTTTATGGGGAAATAAAACACAAAGTTAATTCTTCATTTGGTACACAACACTTGTAGACTTGGAAATTTGTCTTTTGCTTTAATGAGGACACAACGGACTCCAAGGTTTAGAATAACTTGTGATGAACACTTGAATTAGGACTGCGAAGCCCATAAGTGTGAAGGACATCTCTGTCTTTTTCATGGATTCTCTTTCTGGTTATTTTTCTTTACCCCATAGAAGAAAGTGGTGTCTGATGAGCTTAACTCATGCAACACTTGTGTTAATCCTTCACTGGGAGATGTCTATGCACAAGCAGAGGAAGCTTTTACACTGTTGGTGGGGGTGTAAATTAGTTCAACCATTGTGGAAGACAGTGTGGCGATTCCTCAAGGACCTAGAAATAGAAATTCCATTTGATCCAGAAATCCCATTACTGGGTATATATCCAAAGGATTATAAATCGTTCTACTATAAGGACAAATGTACACGAATGTTCATTGCAGCACTGTTTACAATAGCAAAAACCTGGAACCAACCCAAATGCCCATCGATGATAGGCTGGACAGGGAAAATGTGGCACATATACACCATGGAATACTATGCAGCCATAAAAAGCGATGAGTTTGTGTCCTTTGTAGGGACATGGATGAACCTGGAAACCATCATTCTCAGCAAATTGACACAAGAACAGAAAATCAGACACCGCATGTTCTCACTCATAGGTGGGTGTTGAACAATGAGAATACATGGGCACAGGGAGGGGAGCCTCTCACACTGGGGTCTGTTGGGGGGAAATAGTGGAAGGACAGTGGGGGTGGGGAGTTGGGAAGAGACAGCATGGGTAGAAATGCCAGATACAGGTGATGGGGAGGAAGGCAGCAAATCACACTTCCACGTGTGTACCTATGCAACAATCTTCCATGTTCTTCACATGTACCCCAAAACCTAAAATGCAATAAAAATAAATAAATTAATTAATTAATTAAGAAGCATGAGTTAAACTTACCTGTGGACATTACATGGAAAGCAAGCATGTGAGTGAGATTATATTTATGTAAGTTTATGAAGTGGGTAAAGTTTGTGGAAAGTCTCTTTTAATTTCTAATTTCTCAGAGAAATAAAAACTCATGTCATCAGCTGAGAGTGAAGAAGACGGAGAAGGTAAAAAGTTGAAAATGAGATGTATTTTCTCCATGCCCTTATATCTCTAAAAGACCTACCAAGAGTGTTAGTGATTGAAAGGGTAAGCAATCCACCCTTTAGTCTAGGTAAGGTAGACAGAGCATCAGCCTTTAAGCTGTGATCCACAGGCAGACATCCAATTTCGTGATTACCCCTGAGCTGACAGCTCCGTAGGTTGGGTGTGGTTAAACAACAGTGAACTGCTTGACTCTGGAACTTCCACTCTCATTTTAGTCTATTTGGTTGCTGTCCTTTGGAAGCTGTGTGATGCCATATGCCCAAATCTGCCATGCCTAAGAAGACAGATTTATGGAGGTTGGGGAAAGGGTTGAGCTGAAGATGCTGAGACTTTCCCCAAACTCTCCAATCTGGTGAATACAAAACATTTACAACTTCCCTTTGGTTTTTCATCAGCTTTCTTTTCTCACTGTAGTAGTCCATTTTCACACTGCTGATAAAGACATACCTGAGACCAGGTAATTTATAAAGAAAAAGAAGTGTTATGGACTCACAGTTCCACATGGCTGGAGAGGCCTCACAATTATGGTGGAAGGTGAAAGGCATCTTTATATGGCAGCAGGCAAGAGAGAATGAGAACCAAGCAAAAGTGGAAAGCCTTTATAAAACCATCAGATCTCATGAGACTTACCCACTACCACAAGAACAGTGTGGGGGAAATCTCCCTCGTGCTTTAATTATCCACTGGGTCCATCCCACAACACATGAAAATTATGGGAGCTACAATTCAAGATGAGATTTGGGTGGGGACACAGCCAAATCATGTCACTTACCTACAAAAGACGTGATGTTTCATGTTTTTCAGCTATTGGGCATGTCCAAAGCAAGCCTTTTATTTTTGAGTTTTGATTTGTTTTTCAGATTTCTCTGTTCTGGAGAAGAGACATTAGATTAGAAAATGTTGAGGTTTGGTGGCCTAGAGCTGTGTTGATCTTTGCTTCTGACATTCGTCTCTTCTAAAGCCATGGGCAAATTATTCTGTTGCAAGGGTTCTTCACTTGTACATGATAATATATATCTACTCTGCAAGATAGTGAATATTGGATAGAATTTACATAAAGTGTAAAAGTCTAGCATAAAAATGGTGCTAAACAAACTGTAGCTGATACAAGTTAACATTTATTGAATGGTCCCTACATACCAGATGCTGTGCTAAATAATCTGCACGTGCAGCCGTGCACCACTTAATGAAGGAAATAGATTCTGAGAAATGCACCAGGGAACGCCATAGAGTGTGCTTATACACGCCTAGATGGGACAGCCCACCTCACACCTACGCTCTGCTGCTTCAGGCTACAAACTTGTATAGCATGTAACTGTGCTGAATACTGCAGGCATCTGCAACACAATGTTAAGTACTTGTGTATCTAAACATAGGAAAAGGTCAATAAAAATATGATATAAAAGCGTTTTGAAAATAGTACACATGTCTAGGATACTTACCATGAATGAAACTTGCAGGACTGGAAGTTGCTCTGGGTGAGTCAGTGAGTGAGTGGTGAGTGAATGTGACAGCCAAGGACATAACTGAACACTACTGAAGACTTTATAAACAATGTACACTTATGTTACACTAAACTTATATGTTTTCATTCATCAATAAAAAAATAACCTTAGCTCATTATAACTTTATTGCTTTATAACTTTACTTTTTTAGCCTTTTTGACTCTTGTAATAACACTTAGCTTAAGACACAAACATACTGTATAGCTGGACAAAAATTTTCTTTGTTTATATTCTTATTCTATAAACTTTTTTCTATTTTTAATTTTTTAAGCTATTCCGTTAAAAAAACTGAGATATAAACATACACATTAGCCTAGGCCTACACAGGGTCAGGATCAACCATATCACTGTCTCCCACCTCCACATCTTGTCCCACTGGAAGATCTTCAGGGGCAAGAGACACATGGAGCTGTCATCTCCTGTGATCACAAAGCCTTTATCTGAACACTTTCTCAAAGACCTGCCTGAAGCTGACAGTTAACTTGTTTTTTAATAAGTAGACTCTAAATAATAAGTATAATACAGTAAATACATAAGCCAGTAACAAAGTTGTTCATTATCATTGTCAAGTATTAATGCACTAATTGAATAATGCACTATAGCTTTTTAGGACTTGGAAGGGCGGTAGAGTTGTTTACACCAAGTAACATGAGTAATGCGTTATGCTATGACGTTAAGTTGGCTACAATGTCACTAGGCAATACAAAATGTTTAGCTCCATTTTAATCTTATGGGAACACTATAGGACGTGTGGTTCATCATTGACTAAATATACATGGGATGGCTGTATTGAATCATTCATACCAGGCAATCAATGACACATGTACTCTTACAATTGTCATTTTACAGGAGACTAAATTGAGACTCAGAGAGGAAGTATCACCTTCCTTATAGCCAGTGGTAGTAAAATTAGTTTTCAAACTCAGTTTGACTTCAGGGTCCTTGAATACTACACATATGCATAGGTGCTACTATCTCCTTGGCTTCTATCAACAATGCTTATGCCTGTTTTGGTTTCAAAGTAATGCAGTCTGAAAGTCAGCAAGAAAATAATGCCATCAACTTAAGTTTATGTTCAAAGAAAAATGGAATTTTCATGAATGCCAGTGTGATTTTATAATATAAGAAATTCAGTGAGAAGCAGTATAATCACAATTTGAAAACTGCAAATTTCACTTTCTTTTCTTTTTTGCTCTTTCTCAGCAGAATCAAGCAAACTTTATTTTAAATTGTGAAACTGTTACATTTTTAAATTTCAAACTTGGAAAATGAAGCGCTCAAACAAGAGAATTATCTTTGTGTATAGAGATGAAAGGAATCAGGGTGAGTTAAAGTCGTGAAATTTTAAGAGCAATCATTAATGTTTGTGGTGATAATTCGTAGTCTCTGCATTGTAAATGCATGCACTAAAAAGTCCAAGTACAGGAGGACTAAAGAAAGTATAGTAACTTTGGTTTAAAAAAAAAAAAAAGTGCTATGGAACTTTCACGGGCTTACATAGAGTTTCCGGAGAGTTCTTGAATTTTTAAAGCTGTTTACAAAGTGAAGCTAAAAGGTCTAAAACCTGTGTCCTCTTAGTATTCCATCGAGGCTGTGGGTACATTAAATAATGAGTTAGAAATTTGCAGGAACCACTTTGTGGCAATCGAGAAGCATAAAGCATATTTAATTAAATTAAGTAATCTCTATTTAGATGAAAATAAATCATTTTAGTGCTTACTGTTTTTAGTGATTCAGACCATCATTCAAAAAGAAAGCTGATAAACTACTTAGAACTCCATTTATGTGGCTTTTATAGCAAAGTACTAATGGGACTTTTCTCTTCAGGGAATGCCATATTTTATTAATAAACTATTCTCAAACACTCACAATAATTAACAATGTCTAACACAAAATATGCCAAGAAAGGGGGAAAGAAAACCACAAAGATATAAGCATTTTCGAAAGTTTTTAGTAGATTTTAAAATCATGCTTAATCAATTTTTAAGTAAATTTCTATTAAAAACATGAATAAAAATATTTACTAAAGTCTCGCATTTTGTATAACACAACTGATGGCTCAAGATTTTTGTTTAACAAGGCTATTTGTAGACCCCAGAGATTATAGGTTTTTTCATATTTGAGAATCTTAACATATACTGTATTGAACATATCCATAGGCAATACCTGACAATTTTTCTCTAAAATTGTTATATTTTATAATTTATTATTTAAAAATTGGAAAATTTAAACTGACTGTGTTTCTTCAACATTATTTTACATACTTGGAAATTCTTGAAATTTAAATAATTAAAGAAACTGATCATCTTCATTTATAATAAAATTTTTATGAATATCATAATTTATCCACTAATGAAATTGATACACTACTAAATTTGGTAGAAACTTAATGTCCATGTCTTCGCTGGTTGTACTTTTTATTTATTTACTTTGAGACAGAGTCTTGCTCTGTCACCAGGCTGGAGCACAGTGGTACAGTCTTGGCTTACTGAAACCTCCGCCTCCTGGGTTCAAGCACTGCTTCCGCCTCAGTCTCCCGAGTAGCTGGGACTACAGGTATACACCACCATGCCAGGCTAATTTTTGTATTTTTAATAGAGACGGGGTTTCACCATGTTGGCCCGGATGGTCTAGATCTCTTGACCTTGTGATCCACCCACCTCGGCCTCCCAAAGTGCTGGGATTACAGGCATGAGCCACCATGCCCAGCTACACTTTTATTTCTTAGTTTAGAGATAATAATTTTTTCTTCAGATCTTAAACACTTCTGTAGTCCTCTAATAAATGTATAGGTTTAGATGCTGCACCTATACCTGACTTATACAATTCTCTTCTTAATTTAGAAATATTTTTAAGATAAGGATAATGAAAAATATATCTTTGATCATTTTCTTGTAAGATATTCTCAATATGTACATGTTAAAATAATAAAATGTTTATATCATATGGTCCAAAGAGAGTCCTAGAAGCTACCAGAGCTTCCAGAATCCATAGTTTCCCCACCTCCCTTCACTCCAAAGAATGTGAGTACCTGGCATTTTGGTTATCTACATGAAGATGATGATAACTAAATTGTTGTGAACACCTGATACATTTTATCTTTTTCACCTTGGCCATCCTATTGAGCATAGATTACATTATGATTTTAACTTACATGTGCTATTGACATGTGATGTTCAGCATTTGTCCAAATGTTTTTTGGCTGTTTGGATCCACTCTTTGCCCATTATTGTCTGTCTTTTGTTTCATGGTTGGAAGAGTTTGTTATACATTCTGGATATTTGTTTTTTTGTCATATATGTCTATTGCAATCCACATTGGTTGTTCTCAGCCCTTCTAATTTCCATATACTTTTAGAATCAACTTACCATTTTTTTAAAAAAAACCCTATTAAAATTTTAACTCAGACTCAGAAACTATAGATTAAGCTGAGAAAAAGAAATAAGTTCACAATACTGAATTTTACGTCTACAAACATAGAACATCTTTCTATTTTTACTTTAGTCTCAATAATATTTCACAATATATTTATTTTGTGCATAAAGATCTTGAAAATATTTCATTAGTTTTTTCTAAATATAATGTATTTTAATGTCTTAATAAATGCTTTCATATTTAAGGTTTTTTTGACTCTTGATGCTTTACCAAAGAACAATTGAGAGCTATATATTGATGATTGTATTAGTCCATTCTCACACTGTTATAAAGAAGTGCCTGAGGCTAGGTAATTTATAAGAAAAAGGTTTAATTGATTAACAGTTCCTTTTGGCTGGGGAGACCTGTGGAAACTTACAATCGTGGAAGGAGAAGCAAACACATTCTTCACATGGCGACAAGAGAGATAAGTGCTGAGCAAAGGAGGAAAAGCTTCTTATAAAATGATCAGATCTCATGAACACTCACTCACTATCACAAGAACAGCATGAGGGTAACAGCCCCCATGATTCAATTACCTCCCACTGGGTCCCTCCCATGACACATAGGGATTATGAGAACTACAATTCCAGATGAGATTTGGATGGGGACACAGCCAAACCATATCATTATGTCTCAGCTTCTCCCAAATATCATGTTCTCACATTTCAAAACACAATCATGTTCTTCTAACAATTCCCCAATCTTAACTAATTCCAGCATTAACTCAAACATTCAAGTCCTAAGTCTCATCTGAGGTAAAGCAAGTCCCTTCTGCCTATGAGCCTATAAAATCAAAAGTAAGTTAGTTATTTCCTAGATACAATAGGAGTACAGCCATTGGGTAAATAGAGCCATTGCAAATGTGAGAAATCGGCTAAAATTAAGGGGCTACAGACCTCATGCAAGTCCAAAATCCAATAGGTCAGTTATTAAATCTTAAAGTTCCAGAATGATCTATTTTGACTCCGTGTCTCATATCCAGGGCATGCTGATGCAAGAGGTGGACTCTCACGGCCTTGGGCAGCTCTGCCTCTGTGGCTTTGCAGGGTACAGACCCCCTCCCAGCTGCTTTCATGAGCTGGCACTGAGTGTCGGTAGCTTTCCCAGGAGCACAGTACAAGCTGTTAGTGGAGCTACAATTCCAGGGTCTGGAGAACACTGGCCCTCTTCTCACAGCTCCACTAGGTAGTGCCTCAGGGAGGACTCTGTGTGGGGTCTCCAACCCATCATTTCCCTTCTACACTGCCCTAATATGTTTCCCATGAGGGCTCCATCCTGTAGAAAACTTCTGCCTGGACATCCAGGTGCTTTCATACATCCTCTGAAATCTCAGCAGAGGTTCCCAAATGTCAATTCTTGACTTCTGTGCACCTGAAGGCTCAACATCATGTGTAAATTGCCAGGAATTGGGGCTTGCACCCTCTGAAGCAATGGTCTGAGCTGTACATTGTCTTCTTTTAGCCACAGCTGGAGCTGAAGCAGGTAAAACACAGGGCACCATGTCCTGAGTCTGTATAGAGCAGGGGGTCCTAGACCCAGCCAATAAAACAATTTTTCCCTCTTAGGCCTTGAGCCAGTGATAGGAGTGGCTGCCATGAAAGTCTCTGACATGCACTGGAGACATTTTCCCCATTGTCTTGGTGATTAACATTAGGCTTCTCGTTACTTATGCAGATTTTTGTAGCAGGCTTGGATTTCTCCCTAGAAAATGGGATTTTCTTTTATATGGCATCATCAGGCTGCAATTTTTTCAAACTTTTTAAGCTCTGCTTCCTCTTGAATATTTTGCTGCTTAGAAATTTTTTCTGCCAGATAGTCTAAATAATCTCTCTGAAGTTCAAAGTTGCACAGATCTCTAAGGCAAGGGCAAAATGCTACCCATCTCTTTGCATAGCAAGAGTCATTCTTACTCCAGTTCTCAACAGGTTCTTCATTTCCTTATGGGGCTACCTCAGCCTGAACTTCATTATCCATATCACTATCAGTGTTTGTGTCAAAGCCATTCAACAAGTCTCTAGGAAGTTCCAAACTCTCCCACATTTTTCTGTTTTCTTTTGAGCCCTCCAAACTGTTCCAAACTCTGCTTCTTAACCAGTTCCATAGTCATTTCCATATTTTCAGGTATATTTACAGTGGCGCCCCACTCTCTGTGGTACCAATTTACTGTATTAGTCCATTCTCATGCTACTATAAAGAACTGTCCAAGACTTAGTAATTTATAAAGGAAAGATATTTAATTGACTCACAGTTCAGCGTGGCTGGAAAGGCCTCAGAAGATTTACAATCATGGCAGAAGGAAAAGCAAATATGGCCTTCTTCACATGATGGCAGGAGAGAGAATTGCTGAGCAAAGGAGTAATAACTCCTTATAAAACCATCAGATCTTATGAGAGCTTACTCACTATCACAAGAACAGCATGAGGGCAAACACCCCCATGATTCAATTACCTCCCGCAGGTGTCTCCCATGACACATGGGGATCATGGGAACTACAATTCAAAATGAGATTTGGGTGAGGACATAGCCAAACTATATCAATGATATATGTGACTAACTTATTAAATTAACTTATTAATTATAATACTTTGCAGACTATCTTGAATTTTGTATATACAGAATAATATCTTCTGCAAGTGATGACATGGTTTATTTTTACATTCTACACTTATGTGTCAGTAATTGGAGGAAAAATTGCTTATCTCACAGTGCAGTTTGAAAATTAACTTAGATATACTTTGATGTTACTACTGTTACTTCTAAATATAATCTTCATTCCTCAACCTTCACAATACTTCTTAGTATTATTGGCCTATTGAATGTCTTACTCCCTGAGATACTCTGGTCTGACTGTAGAGTGGGCTATAATCCCCAGCCTTGAAACTTACAGCTGTTGTTCTGAGTTGCTCCCAGGATGTTTCTTGCAGCAAATGGGTCAATGACTCCTTCTAACTTGTAAATACTGAAGGGTTTTTGTTGTTTCTTAACTTCAGGGAGAGAACACATTTGTATACACAAGACTTGTAGAGTGTGTGTGTGTATGTGTGTGTGTGTGTGTGTGTGCAACTGTCTGTGTATATGTGTGTATGTGTATGTAGGTACTCTGATATTTTCAAAACAAAACATGAGAAATATAAATCCTAAGCTAAGAATGAGGATTACTTATTAGGAAAATAGGGCTAAGGTGGATGGGAGGAAATGAAGACATTGCTGTGTATACTTTAAATGACAGCATGAGAAAATATCTGTATGAATAAAAAATGTACCTTTTATTTAAGAAAACTGGCTTACTCTCTATAAAAAGTCACTATCATGGAAATACAGAAAGATAGGAAGCATAAGCATACAGTGTAAAAATCCTAGATGTAGAATTAAATTCAGTTTGATAAAAAAGTTGTTAAAATACATTTTTATAACAAATTGGGAAAGGTAAATATGAAGTAGGCATTAGATGACTAATAAGGAATTGTTATTAGGTTTTGCAGCATAATGGCATATTTGAAGACAAATGATGAAACATTGAGAGACGAATGATTGCAATGCCTGCAACTGAATTTCAAATTGTTTATATAAATAAACATATATATAAATCTCCTAAAATGTTAAAAATTTTTAATCCAATGTGTTTATGAATATTCATTGTAATATTTTTCAGTTTTTCTCTATGAGAATTTTTTCATAATAAAAATGTTACAAATGCTCAATCTAAATACATACATCCATAATGACCTGTGAACAAACATACATACTTGCATACATTAGTCAATGTGAAACACTGGAGTATACCTCACATTCATACTGTATCGTGATGAGTAAGGTGCAAAAGTGAAAAGTAACTCAACTGCAAAGTAGCATTATTTCAAAATTAATAAACTGACAGAATGGAACCATGCAGTTTCTCATTCAGGAGTGCCAAGGATAATTATAGGTTTTCCTTTGTGATAACTGCAGCTGCTTTCATCATTTTACCAGGAATGGGGATTTGGGATTAACTGACATCTCCCTTTCCAGCATTGGACTGCTCTCCATATCAATACCCAGAAGAAGATACAAAATTTGGTCCCTGCATGAGCATGAAGATGGGCAAAACATAGGTGCCAATCACCATTGGATTATATCTAATGTAGAGCTGTAAGTATAATTAGACAAGTTAGTCTTTGCCTTCTTTTTTTCTGGACTTAAAGAGTTTATACTTTAAAATGTTGATTCAAATACTTTTGAAAAGTTCTACAGATTCTATTAGTTATTATATAAAAACACTATAGATTTTCCTGTTCATCATTTATGTTTTCAACATTTATTAACAGCAATAATACACATTGTAGAAAGTCCAAAAATTATCTCTGCCTAGAAATCAACAAGCACACCAGCAAAAATGATCAAAATCAACATTTTCAAAATTATGGAGATGAACTGAACTGAACAAAAAACTTAAAAGAAAAAGATGGAGAGTGAGATGAGATGTTCATAGGGGGCTTAGAAAAGCTCTAAAATATTCCTAAGAATCTAGAAGGCCATAATCACTTGTTCAGCATTGCACATGGAAAAGGCTGTGTATACTTCTAGAAAAGACTTAAGGAAGCCCTAAGCTTTCACCTGCAGTTGACCTTGAGGCCTTGTGAAAAAAGACAGTGAGCACTCAGAATTGTAAACTGCATGCCTGACAATTGAAGGAGTGCCCCACTGTATATACAGAGCCTCCCGGAAAAGCTGATTCTAGACAGTTCTCTGTCTAATTAGCTGACAGTTAAGTCAAGTCCAGTTCTCTGTCTAATCAGTTGACAGTTAAGTCGTTTCATATAAAAATATATATTAAATAATTAGTTAAAATTCATAGCAATAAGAAAAAGATCAACAATAACCAACAACAAAAACAAATCCTGAGAATAAAGGGATATGATTATCAAAGTTGGTATATATTATGTAGAAAGTCTGGTTTCAACAAGAAATTATGATATATCAAAGAGGCGATAAATATGGTTCATACAAAAAAAAATAGAAACCGTCTCTAAGAAGGCTTCAGCATTCGACTTATTGTACAAATAATTTTAAAGCATATATTTTACATATTTTCAAACACTAAGGGAAACATTTTCTAAAGAACTAATAAAACAGTGTCTTACCAGAAAGGGATGATCGAAAAAGACATATAAATTATTTTTAAAAAGTGGTAATTCTGTAGTTGAAAAGTACAATAACTGAAATAAAAAATTAACTGTAGGAGCACAAAAGTCAGCCTGAGCTGGCAAAGAACAAAACTATGTTGTTTTAAATTAAAATGTTAATTACAGTAAACAAGCTACACTAAAAAATCTAAAATAGAGTAAAATAAATGATGAGGGAATAAAATGCTACAAGGGAAAATATTTATTTAACATAAAAGATGAGAGTGAAGAAAAATAGGGAAATGAAACAAGATATAAGACATATTGAAGGCAAACAGCAAAATGAAACATGTATAGCCAATCTTGGGTAATTATATTAAATGTAAATAGATTAAACCCTTTAATGAATAGGCAGAGATTGCCAAAACAGAATAAAAAGAAAAACGTTTCAAGTATACGCTATCTACAAGAGCCATACTTTAGATTCAGTGATACAGATATGTTGAAAGGAAAAGATATACCTTCAAACAGAGCTGGTCTAAAGTCAAACAAAATAGACTTTAAGATAAAAATTGTTGCTAGAAACAAAGAACGATATTTTATGAAGATAAATGGGACAAATCTTCAGTAGCATAAACATTTAAAACATATATTCATTTAAAAACAGAGGCCCAAAATGCATGAAGAAAAAACTGACAGAAATTAAAGGAGGATAAGGTATTCATCAACAGGTGTTAGGTAATTTAATACCCTACTTTCAATAATAAATAGAAAAACCAAACAGAAGATCAACAAAGAAACAGAAGACATGAACAATTCTAGAAACAATTAGACCTATCAGGCATTGATAGAATATTTCACCACAAAATAAAAGACTACACGTTCTCTTTAAATGTACATTGAACATTCTACAACATAAACCATAGATTAAGCCATAAAACAATCTCAATCAATTAAAAAGGACTTAGATCATTAAATTTTGCTCTTTGGCCACAGTGGAATAAAAATGGAAATAAAAAAAAGAAAATTCACAATATGTAAAAGTTAACATAATGCTAAATAACAAGTGGATCAAAGAAGAAATCAAAAAGGAAATTTAAAAATATTTTATGTTAATAAAAACAAAAACACAAAATACACACACTTATAGGATGCAAAGTAATGCTTAGGTGGAACTATATAGCTGTAAATATCTATATTATTAAAGAATAAAGATCTTGAATGAATAACCTAATATTGTATCTGAACAAACTAGAAAAAGAGAAGAAACTAAATAAGCACAAGGCAAGCAAAAAGAAGGAAACAGTAAATAATTAGGTGGAAATAAATGAAATCAAAAGCAATAGAGAAAATCAATGATACCAAAAGTTAATGTTTTTAAAAGATCAACAAAATTAAAAAATCTTTATCTAGAAAACAAGGAGAAGACTCAAATTAGTAGAATCAAAAATGAAACTGTTACAATTACCACCAGGCTTACAGAAATAAAAATAGGTATGTTATTATTCTGAACAATTATTTGCTAACAAATTAGATAACTTCAAACAAATGAACAAATTTCTAGAAGACATAAGCTACTTAAAGTGACAAAAAAAAAATAGAAAAATCCCAATAGACTTATAAAAATAAAACAGATTTAATGACTAATAAAATCTTCCTCCCACACAAAGTTCAGTGGTAAATTCTACCAAATTTACTGGTAAATTCTACCAAATGAATAAAGGAGAACTAACACTAATCTTCCAAATAATTCTAAAAAAATACAAGATAAAATAATCTAGTTTATTTTATGAGGTCATTATTGTCATCTCAAAGCCAGACAAATACCACAAAAATACAGAATTATATGCCTTATGAATCACAAACTGTCTTCAACAAAATTTCACAGAATTGAACCCAGCTGCATGCTGAATCCAGGATTATACTCCACAACTACTTGGTATTATCCCAAGAATGAAAGCTGTATTGAACACACAAAAATCAACCAGTATAATTTCTCCTATTAAGAGAAAAAAAACCAAAAACTAAATTCTATATCAACCAATGCCAAAAAGCATTTGAAAAAATCCAACATCCTCTCATGACTCAAGAAAGATTGTGCTAATTATAGTATATGGTTTTCAATTAGGTCAATTAAGAATAAGAAAAATAACATATTTTATTTTACCTTTGTACATTTCTTCTCCCAGAGTTTTCCTTTAAAAAAAAAATAGATACAGTTCCCTGGCCTATATAATATATTCCTCTCCTAAATAATTTTTAAACATCCCTTTCAAGACAGGTCCACTGGCAAGAAATTCTCTCATTTTTTATTTTTCCTTTATTTTTCTTATAGGTTTTATATTTTGGAGAAATTTTGCAGGTTCACAGAAAAACTGCGTGGCAAAACATACTATATATTCCCTGACCACACACATGCATAGCTTTCTCTGCTATCACCATCCCTCACCAGAGAAGTACATTCATTACAACTGATACACTTACCTTGGCACATTTTTATCAGTCAAGGTCCAGAGTTTACATTAGGGTACACCCTTGGTATCGTATATTTTATGGATTTGCATAAATTTGTAATGACATGTATCCACCACGGTAGGTTCATACTGAGTAATTTCATTGTCCTAAAAATCCTGTGTTCCACTTATTCATCTCAACTTTCCTCTTAACCCCTGGCTCTGACCAGTCTTTATACTGTCTCCATAGTTTTGCTTTTTCCAGAATGTCATTTAGTTGGAATCTTACGGAATGTAGCCTTTTCAGATCGCCTTTTTTTACTTAGTAATATGCATTTAAGTGTTCTCCATGTCTTTTTGTGGCTGAGTAGCTCATTTATTTTTAGCCCTGTATAATATTCCATTGTCTGGATGTACTACTGTTTATTTATTTATCTATGAATTTACCTACTCAAGGACATCTTTGTTGCTTCCAAGTTTTGGCAGCTATGAATAAAGCTGCTATAAATGTCCATGTGCAGGTTTTTGTGTGGACATAAGCTTTCAGTTCCTTTGGGCAAATAATGTAATTCCTGGATCGTGTGGTAAGGGTATGTTTAGTTTAGAAAGAAGTACCAAACTCTTTTTAAAGGTGGTTGTGCCATTTTGCATTCCCACTAGCAAGTAAATGAGAGTTCCACGTACTTCACATTCTCATCAGCATTTCATGTCAGTGTTTTGGATTTTGCCCATTCTAATAGGTGCATAGTAGCATCTCATTTTAATTGGCCTTTTTCTGATGACACATGATACAGAATATCTTTTCATCTGTTTATTTTCGATCTATATACCTGGTTTGGTGAGGTATTTCTTAAGGTCTTTGCCCCATTTTTTAATTGGGTTGTTCATTTTCTTATTGTTGGGTGTTAAGTATTCTTTGTGTATTTTGGATAACAGTGCTTAAGCAGATATGGTTTTTAAAAATAGTTTTTGCCAGTTTGTGGACTGTCTTCTTATTGTCTTGTAAAGAATAAAATTTTAATTATAATAAAGTCCAGTTTATCAATTTTTCATGGATCATGCCGTTGGTGTTGATTTTAAAAGTCATTAACAAACATTAGGTAATCTAGATTTCCTACTGTCTTATCTTCCAGGAATTTAGTTTTAGTTAATTTTTGTGAAGAGTATAATGTCTGTGTCTACACTCACTTTTTTGCATGTAGATGTTCATTTATTCTCATATCATTTGTTGAAAAGACTATTTGTTCTTCAGTGTATTACCTTTTCTACTTTATTAAAGATAAGTTGATTATATTTATGTGGATATATTTCTAGACTCTATTCTGTTTCAGAGATCTAATTGTCTATTCTTTCACAAAGATCACATTGTCTTAACTAGGATAGCTTGACCATAGTAAGTCTTGAAGTCAGGTAGGGTCAGTCCTCTGACTTCATTGTTTTTCTATACTGTGTTGGTCAGTCAGGATTGTTTATATCTTCATATAAGCTTTAGAATAAGTTCATTAAAATCCACAAAATAACTTACTGGAATTTTGACTGGGATTGTGTTAAATCTACATATCACATTAGAACAAATTAACATCTAAACAATATTGAGCCTTCCTATTTATGAACAGGGAATATCTCCCTATTTAATTCTTTGATTTATTTCATTTTATTTTTTATTTGGCATTTTATTTTTTCTAACACAGGTCTTTTACATATTTTGGTATATTTATACCTAAGTGTTTCATTGTTGAGGGGGTGCAAATATAAATTGTAATATGTTTTTAATTTCAAATTCCACTTATTCATTGTTAGTATATAGGAAAGTGATTGACTTTTGCATATTAACCTTGTATACTGCAACCTTGCCGTAATTGCTTATTAGTTACAGGTATTTGTTTGCTTTTGCAGATCGTTTTAGATTTTATCATAGACCGCCACGTCATCTGTGAACAAATGGTTTTATTGTTCTTCTTTTTTTTTTTCAGTAGGGGTGTGTGTGTGTGTGTGTGTGTGTGTGTGTGTGTGTGTGTAAGTTCCAGGGTACATGTCCAGGATATGTGGGTTTGTTACACAGGCAAATGTGTGCCATGGTGCTTTGCTGCACCTATCAGCCCATCACCTAGGTATTAAGCCCAGAATGAGTTAGCTCTTTTCCTTAATGCTCTCCACCTCTACCCACCCCACTACCCTCCCCTGACAGGCCCCAGTAAGTGTTGTTCCCCTCCCTGTGTCCTGTGTATTTGTGTTCTCACTGCTCAGCTCCCACTTATGAGTGATAATGTGGTGTTTGGTTTTCTGTTCCTGAGTTAGTTTTCTGAGGATAATGGCTTCCAGCTTCATCCATGTCCCTGCAAAGGACATGATCTCATTCCTTTTTATGGCTGCATAGTATTCTATGGTTTATATGTATCACTTTTTCTTTATCTATTCTGTCAGTGATGGGCATTGGGGTTGATTCCATGTCTTCACTATTGTGAACACTGCTGCAATGAACATATGCATGTATGTATCTTTATAATGGAATGATTTATTCCTTTGGGTATATACCCTGCAATGGGATTGCTGGGTCAAATAGTATTTACAGTTTTAAATCTTTGAGGATTTGCCACACCGTCTTTCACAATTGCTGAACTAATTTACATTCCCACCAACAGTGAAAAAAGGGTTTCTATTCCTCCACAACCTCACCAGCATCTGTTGTTTCTTGACCTTTTAATAATCACCATTTGCTTTTCCTGATAGCTAAACATGATGTACTGGGTAAGAGGAACTGCTGTAAAAAGGCCTTCAATAATATTGTAGTAAGTAGGTAGGGGTAATCTTTCTATAGTACTATGATCAGGACTCAGTCTTCCAGGGAGACTGTATCACTCAACTGTGAAGTTTACAAGAGCATCTCTTCCCACCCTTAGGTGGAACAGGATGGCTGGAATGGGCTGGAGTTGGTTGTCACCCTTCCCCCAGGTCTGTTAGGCTCTGACAAACCCCAGCAGGTTAGGCTCTCAATAGTACTTTCTCCCGAGGGTGGGCCTTTGTGTGATGAACCAAAGACTCTTGTGAATTTTTTAAATGATTTATTTTCCCTTCCCTCTATCAGATAACTTGAGGGGATTTTTCTCCAATATTCATTGTAAGAACTTGAAAAAACTCCACAAGGTCAAACTCACAAAGCTGAGGGTTTCTCCTAGGGACTGGGTCTCCCTGAAATTCTAATTTCCTCAACTTGTCCACCCTGGACCTCCAGCAGTTTGGCAGGTATAGTTTTTTCTAGCCCAGCATTGGTCCCTAAGGAGGTGTATTAGTTTGTCCTCACATTGCTGCAGGGAACTACCTGGTAATTTAGGAATAAAAGATGTGTAATTGACTCACATTTTCTCAGGCAATACAGGAAGCATGACTGGGAAGGCCTCAGGAAACTTACAATTATGGTGGAAGGTGAAGGGGAAACAGGCATTTCTTCACATGGCAAAGCAGGAGAGTATGGTGATGTGCTACACACTTTTAAACAACCAAATCTCATGAGAACTCACTCAGTATAATAGGAACAACAAGGGGAAGTTCAACCCCATGATTCAGTCACCTCCCACCAGACCCTTTTCCAACACTGGAAATTACAATTTGACATGAGAGAGCCAAATTATGGCAGGAGGTTTCTGCTCATGGGTATCTATTCTAGACAGTTGTCATTCTCTGTAATTGCCTGTCAGTCTCTCCAAATGTGGGGAAAGGAGGTGGCCCTGTGACCTCACTGACATTAAAAAGCTAAGAATAATTGTTAATACGTTAGCTTGTTCAGCTTTTTACTTATTGTTGAGGTGAAATGGTGACTTCCCAGCTATTTACATGCTAAACCAAAAATGGGAACTCTCTCACTTTTAACGGATAATCTTCATAGATACATAATTCTAGATGGGTGATTTTTATCTTTCAAAACGTTAAGTATTTTTATCTACTCTCTTTGGCTTGTTTGATAAAAGGGAATCTGATTAACAATATGTAGGATTTCTCATTCCTCTGACCTCTTTCAATATTTTGTCTTTGATTTTTTAAAGGTTATACCCATGTTTGTGTTTATACACAAACTACATTTATACACACATATGTATATGCTTTTCTATATAATTTGTATTTATCCTGCTTGTTGGTCTCTATGCTTTTTCTATGTATGGTTTTATGTCTTTCTCTAATTTTAGAAAATTTTCCATATTTATTACATCAAATTTGTGTCTGTTTGTTTCTCCTTATGGTGTTAACATTATGAATATTTTGCAAAATTTGTAATTGTTTCACAATTCTGGAGTACTCTGTTTTTTCTCTTAATTAGCTTTTGACTTTCACTTTCGGTAGCTTCTATTGACTTGTCTTCAAACTCTCTGAGTCTTCCCTTGGTCATGTCCAGTCTATTGCTGACCCTATCCAAGGCATTCTTCATTTCAACTACAGTGTTTTTTATTTCTACCATTTCTGTTTTGATTCTTTATTATAGTTTTTATCTTTGTGCTTACATTTCCCATCTGTTGTTTTCATGGTGCTCACTTTTCCATTAGAGCCCTTAGCATATTAATAGTTGTCTAAAACTCCTGGTCTGATCATTCCAAAACTCTGCCATGTTTGTCTGGTGGTGGTGCCTGTTCTGTCTCTTCCAGTTATTGTTCTTCAGTGTTTAAATATGCCCTTGCAGTTGCTGATTGAAAGTAAGACATGATGGCTACATTAAGTAACTCAGGTAAATCAAGCTTTGGCATGAGGTTCTGTGTTTAAATGACTGTGAGTTAGACAGTGTTCACTGTTTTCTGTAGCTATAAGTGTCATAGGAAATAATTTCCTCTTCTGTCTTTGTTTCTGTCTCCTGTGTCATGCTTGGGTTCCCTACAGACTTCTTAAATAAGGTCTGAAACATGCACTTCTTTCTGCTGTATTCCCCCTGGTACCAATTCCAGTAGCAGTTTCTGCTTCTGGGCTTCTGCTTTGGTAGTCTGTGATTCTCCATCTGTCTATCTCCTCTCTAATTTGGGAAGCATTAGTTTGTCCTGGGACCTCAATTCTCCCATGGAGCCAAGAAGAGTTGTTGATTTTCAGTTTATTCAGCTTTTTTTATTGTTATGTAAAGAAGATTGATGACTTTGAAGCTTCTTACATGCCACATCAGATAAGGACAAGTACTGAATATTCAGCAGAGATTATTCAAGGAGTTCAACCCCTAATTTGAATCATATCTAAAATTCTTGCAGGTAAACCAAGCTTTCTAAGTAATGAACAGAACGCCTTTTCTTTCAGAGAATAACTATAATAATTTAATAATACCACTACAGTGCAACTTTTCAGGGTGTATCTGAATGATCTTTTCTTGATTTTTCACAACAGACTCAAATATTCTTTTGTCATATTATACTCACTGTAAAATCAGACTTTCAATAAACTTTGGAAAAACAGAATATATAAAAACATTATTATCAAGCAAGTTAAAAAGGGGTCACATAGCATGTTAAGTCCCACTTTCAGACTTATGTGACTCCAGTTACCACCATGTATGACCTTTTCTTGGATTAGAAGGCAGAGTCACTTGTGAAAACAGAGGGGTGAGTAATGGGACGCTGGACTTGAGCCCTGTGCCATGGCTTTTACATTGCTGTGTTTGCTGGATGTTTAAATCTTAGCATGTATTGAATTGAGATAATATTCATGAACTCTAACTCAACTTTAATATTGCCATTTCTCCAATAAAATTAATTTCAAACATCATTTATGATAATTACAATTCATTTTTACTGTGGGTTTTAAAGACTGTTTACCATTTCTGATGGGGCTGATTTCTGATTAGAGTAGTTTTAAACCTTGACCAATGGTCCTATGCAGTAGATAAAATTTGCACACACATATTACAGTGATATAGACAGGAGACAGGGAAATACTGTGTTGAACAGGGCGGTTCCCTGGCAAAGGCCCCACCCTCAAGCCTGAAGACCCTAGCTCTAAATCAGGACAGGTATTTCTATTTTCATGCCCGAAAAGTTGCCTTTTGGCTTGCCACACTCCCTATCCTGCCCTCTTGTAAAATTGAGACCTTAATTGGCACACACACAAGCAGTTAAACCCTGGGACCAGTGTTCCAGTGACATGGAACAACATGGCAGGAAAAGAGAGAAGAGGAGGGACATCTGGATGCCGAGGTGAATTCAGCCAGGGGTGGTCAGAGAAGAGTCCAGCTACCGGGTGGCCTGATTCCAGGGGAAGACCACCTTCCCACTCCATTCCCCATCTCTGGCTCCTCATCCATCTTCCTGAGAGCCACCTCCACCACTCAATAAAACCTTGCACTCATCCTTCAAGTCCACTTGTGATCTGATTCATCAGGTACACTGGGCAAGGACTTGGGATACAAAAGGCTGTCACACTGGTCCCCTGTCTTTGCAATAAGGCAGAAGTTTCATTGAGCTGATTACCACACAAGCTGTCTGCAGACAGCAAATCAAAGAGCTTGATAACACACACCCACTTAAGCTTTGGGAGTCGCCGACTCCTGCCCCTATATGCTGTCCGGGGGCCAGAGCTCGAAAGAGCTTGTGCTGGCCTCTGCACTTGCCTGTCTGCATGCTCCCCCTAGGGGTTTGAGTTGTGGGGTGACCAAGGTGGAGGCACCCCTGTCACACGTTCTGCAAGGAGAATCAGGGAACTCTCCTGTTTCAACAGTTTGCAGTGATGTATTTGATAACTAGTTTCCCAACACATATTATAAAAGCAGGAGAATGTGGAAGGGGTAAGGATGATAGATGAGGAGCAAGGAGAGAAGACTCTAAAGACAAACCTGATGGTGCTGCCAGGGACAGGCTGGTGCTGAAGAGATGCCATCCCTCACTGTCAGTGCAGCCAGTTATTCAACGTGGTCATCGTTCCTGCTGGAATAAGGTCTCACACTGGCCCTAGGAATCTTGTTGTCATTTGATGAGGTGTCTTCACGAAGCAAGGACATGCCATCACTTGTCTCATTCACCCTCTGGCTGTCCCTGATGCCCATACAAGTTGTCTGGCCTGATTTATTCAGCTACGGAGGGAGAACAATGACAAACAGGGACAACACTAACAGTGGTTCTTACTGTAGAGTATTCGATGCTCTTAAGGAAGAGAAAAGACTGTGATTTGGGGGTGGGTAACAGGTAGTTGGAAAAAGGTTTCACTGATTTTCTTGCCCAAACGCTATTTTCAGATAAGGTAAGATTCAAACCCTAGCTTTTGTAATTATATGGCAAATGATAAAATGAGGAAATAGCTTCATAATAAACACGAAACATAGAAGCAAATCAATATGAAAGAAGATTACTTATTTTTGTCTTCATGTGTTATTCAATTATAAGCCTCTGTTTCCTCACTCAAATTATGGGTTCAAGAATCATGATAAAAAAAAATTTCATAGCACAAACAATTCAATTTTCAAATTATATTCAGATGTAGCTAATAAAAATCACATACCTGGTGGATCAATTGGGTTATATTATTAGACATAATGTTTATAATGATTGAATATTAAAGTAGATGTCAAACATACAAATTAAATTATCTGTTAAAATTGTATTACATCCTCATTTACAACATTGTAATATACTTATTTGTTTGAAATTACATTTTTTACTTATGACTTGCATTACTCTAAGGAAAAATTTATTAAAGTAATTTTCCTAAAAATTATTAAAATTTTATAGAAAATTAACTACCTTGAGTTCCAAAAAGTTGCATTATGTTTAATTAAAATGTATTTACTATGCAAAATCATAACAAATTAAAACTTGGCTTAAATATTTTGAAATCTTCTGAAAATTTTACATTCACTTATAATGATGGGAAAACTTTCTATTTTAACATAAAACACCAATGTAATTTTTACTTAGTAAATTAAGGCTTTGGAATACACTTACATGCACATACAAAAGAGGAAGAGAGAGAAATAAAAAGATAGACAACATTTTAAGGAATATTTGAGCATAAAATTAAATAAAGGGTAAAGAACTTTATTGCTTACAGGATGTTGTAGGTAGAGGCAAATGGCCATTCTTGCTACAGTAACTGGAACAACTAACACAGTTTAAAAATGATTTTAAAATGTATATGGAATCTAAAGAAGCCAAAAGGATTAGAAGGACTATAATCCTAGGTAGAAAAATGTTATTTTACATAGACTAAAACCATTGGAAACTTAATATCTTTAAGAGACTTATTGAATTGGGCTTGGCATCAACAGAAGACCACTTAAAACAGCAACCAAGTTTTAAAGGCCACTGGGCTGACATAACACACTGAGATTACAGGAATTTCAGATACATGTCCTTTTTAAAAATATGTAACATCTTATGGGTGTTGAGGTATAGGAACCTGAAGGAATGAACTGGAAAGAAAGATTGAAATCACCTGTACATTCACAGTGCATACGAAACAAAGTCTTGAGAGAAAAACTCAACCTCAAAACATTTGAAACAAGAGTGGCTGAAACTAACTAAAGCTAAAATCCAAACTAGATATGCCAAAACTCATGGCGGTATTGAGTTGGTCACCCTTTTATCCTATTTGCCTAACAAATGAATTGGAAAACCGCAACTGCAGAGAAATAACATTGACTTTCTTCTCTACAGTTTGTTTAAAAGCAAGGTCCTCCCACCACAGCAAACGGTAAGCACGTGAGGGGATGCGGATGTTAATTTGCTCTACTAAACCATTTACAGTATATGCATATTTCAAAACATCATGCTGTACGTGACAAATACATAAAATTTGTGTCAATTAATAACATCTAAAAATGCCAGATACTGAAGTCTTCCTGTTCTATTCTTTGCCTTTTGGGAGAAGTTACAGAATATGGAGTCTAACGTATCATTTTATTTACAGCAAGGAAAACAGGGAACCCCGGACTGGCTGATTCCAGAATGTCCTCAGTCCACCAGCAGCACAGACAGTGAGCCTGACACTGGAACTGCCGCAGTCTCTTCTGAGGAAAGATGGGCCGTTTGAATGTTGACTTGAAAGCCCAGTCTCCAACTGGTGAAACTGAGGCAAGCTTGCCTCCAGGCAGGCTTATGGCACACCCAGCTATTTTATTCTTCTGACCTCCTGGCCTTCAATCTGCCCATAAAATTGACCATTTGTGCTTCATGTATTATCCCTACAACTGTTCATCGTTTGTTTTCATGGGTCTTCTATGACTATTTGTTGTTTCCTCATTAGACTTTTAAGTCCTGAAGGTCAGTGACTCTGACAGAATAAGTGCTCCATGTATGTTTGTGGAATAATATTCTTGTTGTTTTGAAAAGACCGATTCAAATGCCACAAACATTTTGATTTAGTCCTTTGAAAAACAGCTAATTTTGTAAACCTTCCTCTGATGCTATAAGAAATGTATTAGGACCTGATTATTTGTTTTAAATCCAGCTTGGAAGAACCTAAAATCTATTTCTTCCTTAGAATTTTACATTGGTCCTCAAGTCTAATGCATTACCCAAAGCATTCTTGGCAATTTAACATAATATTCTTCCCATAAGGACAGAAAACATAAAAGCTCAAAATCAAAGGTTGCAAAATTATCATATTGCTCTATGAACTGATGAGTGGTTAAAAAAAATGGGGTATATCTAGACGATACGAAATATCATTTGACCTTAAAAAAGAATTAAGTACTAATTCATGCTATAATGTGGAAGAGCACTGAAAATTTATGCTAAGTAAGAAAGCCAGACACAAAAACCACATGGTCAATCTTTCCATTTGGATTAAAGGTCCAGAATTGGTAAATGTGTAGGGACAGGAAGAGGACAGATTAATGGTTGCTTTGGATTGAGGATTGGGGGAATGAGAGGACTAAGCTGGTCACAGCTAAAGAGTACAGGATTTCTTTCTGGAGTGATGAAATTGTTCTAAACTTTGTTGTAGAGTTGGTTGCAAAACTTTATGAATGTACTAAAAAACACTGAAATGTATAATTCGTGGCTGAATTGTACTGTAAGAAAATTGCATCTCAATAAAGCTGTTAAAAAATAAAACAACATAAAAGAAAAAAGCAAGTTCCAAAAAAATAATAACAGGAAATTAAAAGAGGTTGGAAAACATGACATAATCAAGTAAAAATCCATAGTAGAAGACACCTCACAGCTGACTTAGACAACGACTTTTTAGATAACTAATATAAATTTGTAAAATATATAGAAAAAATGTAAAATGGAGTAAAAAGGCAAAATTTAATGGAAAATTGGAATCTATGAAAAAGAATTAAAAAGATCTAACAAAATAATGAAATAAAATTAAGAGCTCACAGAATGATCTCAACAGCAGTCTAGACACAATTTTGAACAAAATTAGTAAACCAAAAGACATGTCACTAGAAAATATACTTATACTGTCAATAAAAGAAATAAGAAAAGTGTAATAAATGAGTGAACTATGGTCAGATGGTCTCATATATATGTAATTGGAGGCTTAGAACTTCCAGTTAGAGAGTGGAACAGAAGCAAATAACTGAATATTTAATAATTGAGAATTTTTAAATAACGATGAACTATGTCAGTGCAGATACTCAATATATTTAGCTAAACCTAAGCAGAATAAATATGAACAAAACTATATTTAGGCACACCATAGTCAAATTGCTGAACAACAAAGATAGAATTCATGAAGAAATAAACACTGGAAAAGATACATTTGTGAGTAAATATTAAAATATAATTACTGTTTAAAGCAAAAATACTAACTATATCTATTGAAATTTGCAACAGGTGTGGAGGAAATAAAACACATGACAACGTTAACAGGAAGATGAATAGGAGGTAAAAGGTCTAAACTGCTGTAAGATTCTTGCATTATTCTGGACATAGAAAAAACATTATTTTATTAAATAATCTAATAAAGGGTAGATTTTAATATGTAGATTTACAATTAAAATGATAAAGTGAAAAATTATAAAACATCACTAATATGTGAAAAGGTAGAACTATATGATTAAAAATACTTGATTCTCCTAAAAGAAGATCAGGAAGGAGGAATAAAGAAACAAAGAATAGATAAGACAAATATACAACAGATAATGAGATGAAAAAGGAAACAACCATAATATTAAATGAAAATGCACAGGCCCGGCACAGTGGCTCACGCCTGTAATCTCAACACTTTGGGAAGCTGAGGTGGGTGGATCACCTGAGGTCAAGAGTTTGAGACCAGCCTGGCCAACATTCTTCTACTAAGAATACAAAAAAGTTAGCCAGATCTGGTGGCATGTGCCAGTAATCCCAGCTACTGGGGAGGCTAAGGCAGGAGCATCGCTTGAACCTGGGAGGCAAAGGTTGCAGTGAACCTAGGTCACATCATTGCACTCCAGCCTGGTTTACAAGATTGATAAACTCCATCTCAGAAAAGAAAAGAAAATGCTCTTCACATTGGAAAACAAAGCATTGTTCTTTTAATTGGTAAACCCACTTAGAAATTTATGAAATTGCTGATTGAAATTGGAGGGGTGAGAAACTTTGAAAAACAGAGGTTTGACAATTATCCAAAGAAGCCAATGAAGGAGGATGAGAATCAAGAATCTGAAAGCTTGGAAAGGAAACCAGGATAAATCTATGTCACCCATGTCAAGAAGGGAAGGCTTCGAAGAAGTGGGGGAGTTATGAAGTACTGAATGCTGCTGAGACATGGTGAAGATGAGGACAGAACCGTGTCTACTGAAACTGGAATCATGGTCTGTCCATTTGTGTCCCGATCAAGAGCATTCTTTGTGGAATCTGGGAGAAAATAATATGTACATTGAAGAGCAAAGTAGAATTGAGAAAGTGAGAGGCAAGTGCATTTGTAACACTTTCTAGAAGTCTGTACAGAAAAACGGATAAGCAGTGCAGCACCAAGAGGGCTTGAGAAATAATGGGTGATTTTGTTTTTTCAGTGAGAGATAATGGACCATGTGCTTTTATATGATTTTTATGGAAGCATAATATACATACAGAAAAATGAATAAATAACGCATACCGGTAGGTATTGCCTAAGTCTTGTAAAACCTCCACACCTTTTCAAGACATGCACCAGTGCAAGAAACTTAGAAACATGTCCCCATTTCCTACTGCTCTTTACCCTTTCAAAAGAAAGAAATTTGCAGATTTCTATTACTATTACTTTACTTTGCATATTACTGAACTTGATATAAGTGAAATCATACAGCATGTGCTCATGTATGCAGGACTTCCTTCACTCAGTCTTCCATTTATAACTCTTGTTGTCATCCAGTATAGCCATCTATTGACTTTTATTGCTATGTAGTATTCAATTTTTTTTTGTAAAACACATTTTCTTTGTGTATTCTTATTTGATAGTCGTTAGGTTATTTCTGGTTTTATTTTATTATGAATTAAAATGCTTGAATATTCTGTAACTTTTTTTTTGTAGAAAATGTGTTTATTTTTCTTGAGTAAATATCCATGTGTTAAATTGCTGGTAAAAATTTACATATGTTCTTCTTTAATAGACACTGGCAAACTTTATTTTCTCAGTGGATGTACATTTTACATTTCAACCAAATGTATGATGATTCCAACTAATTCATGTCTTTGCTAAATTTGGTAGTATCTGTGTTTTTTCATTTTAGCTACTCTAATGGTTATATAGGGATAGCCTATGATAGTTTTAAGTTGCATCCCCTTATTGATAATAAAGTTGAGTGTATTTTTATATGTTGACTGGTCATTTGAATATTGTGTGTGTGTGTGTGTGTGTGTGTGTGTGTGTGTGTGTAGTGAAGGATCTTCTCAAATCTTTACTGAAAATGATGGTCTTTCTACCTAGTTCTAGGTATTTGCACCTTTAGTGTAAATCAGGTGACCACATAAATGCATGACTGTTTCAGACCTTCTGTTCCCCTATTCTGTCTATTCATATGACAATATTAACATATTGTTACTCTGTTAATGATTGTAGCTGTGTAAGTCAGTCTTGATCTCTGGCAGTATAAGACTCTCACTTTGCTCTTCTTACCTTGGAACTCTGTGTTGCCATAAAAATGTTTAAGTCAACTTGTACATTTCCATACTTTTCCAAAAAAGATCTGATGGAATTTTGGTTGGGATTTCCTTGAAACAATAGGTCATTTTAAGTTCAATTACATCTTTACAACATTAAACCTTTTAATCCATTTCACTTCATGTGTGTTCCTCAATTATTCTCATAATATTTTGAAAATTTTAGAGCAAAATGCATGCTCATCATTTGTAGATTCACTGTGATATTGTAAATTTTTGGGATGCTGTTGAATAATTTTTAAAAAGTTATTTATATTTTATTTAAATGTGTATATTTATTACATAAAAATGTATTTGCCTATTTCTGCTATAAAAGCTATCATTATTATATTGAACTTGTATCCAGTAACATTGTTCGATTCATACATGAATTATTGTAAATTCATCTAAATTTAAAAACTCTATGCATACAATTATTTCACATGCAAATAATGACAGTTTTCTTTTTTCTTCATTTTCTATATCTTATAGTACTGTTATTTTCTTTGATATTAGATTTAACTTTCTTTTGGCTGGCAGGAATTGAGACTGAGGTTCAGTTTGGAGTCTGAGTCTCCTGCTTTGTTATGCTGGTATTTTTACTTGGCTTTTACTAACTGGCAAATGCCATTCAGAGGTCTTAACAGAAGGCGTTACCAGGGTCCTCCTCTTCCAATGATTCCAAACTCCAATTTTTGTTTCTTTATTTCTGTGAGGATGTCAAAAGCTCTGTTTAAGGGTTTTAATATCCTAGGAATGGGTTGGTTTCTCCTCGGTTTCTCAATCTTTAACTCCTGAGCATCTAAGGATTTGGCCATGGCTTCAAGGGTAAAAGCCTTGGAGAACACAAGTTACAGGCATGGAGTTGGAGGTTCCTCCTTCAATAAAAAGTTGAGTGTCCCAACGGGAAGAACTAAGTAAAAGGGGCACATACAATCAGCTGTTTCTGTAGTTGTGTTGGTTAAGAAGTAGATGGCAGTCATAATGAGTGCTTATTCTCAAGAAGGAAGGAAAGTCATCATCACCTGACATCAGGCTGGAGAAGGTGATAGCAAGATAAAGTGAAGATGCAAGATAATTTGAACAGAAAGGATAATACTGAGAATTAGCACTCTTAAAACCGAGAAAACATGTATCGTAGAAAAAGGCTGGTGAATTGCCAGGCAAATTACATAATTGTTCCGTAAGGGAATTTTCTCACCTGTTTTATTTATCCAGCCCATCTTGCAGGGTTAATGCAGCCTCTTAAGAAATAATGACTGCAAAATGACTGTAAAAGCTACAAAGTGTTATAAATGAATAAAGTGCAAATAAAAAGTAATGATCATTAAAAGAGGAACAAGGAGTTGGGAGATGTCATGGGAAGTAGTAGAGTAGTGAATAACACCCAAGCTCTTACCGTCCACCCCCAGGAGAAACAAGGAGACCTGATTCAAAATATCTGGTTTTAGAAAGGCATTCCTGTCTTTAGTGAGGAGGAAGCAGGAGGTAGGGAAGCTTAGTGGCATCAAGTCCAAGAAGCTTGCTAGTGTACCAGGGAAAGGGTTTGAGCCTAAAATTCTTGTGTGCAATTTTAAAAGATTGTCCCTTTTCTGTTTTTATTTTTCAATAATTAGAACATCTGAGCAATTCTGCATTTCTAAAGCAAAGACAAGATGGAAAAACAAGAGTTAAGATTCATTACTGTTATTATTGTTATTGTATTTTTTAATAAATGCAGATTCAATCTGCTATCCCCAAAGAGGTTCTGCAATCACGAGGCATTCAGCCAGTCATGCATTATTCATGAGGATGGTTTGTTTACTTTAAAAGATATTCAAAGGCTCCTACAATTGCATATTGCCTCCAACTCTCAGATAGCATCTGCAAGCCGTCAATGTTTCTTGGATAATTCTTTCCATCTTGAAGCCTTAAGACACTTGGCCTTTACCCTTACTAGGCTTCTGTGATTCCTGTGTCTCAGCCATGTGTGTTCACACTGCAATGTGTCATAGTCAACATTTTTGACAACCAATACCACCACATTGATTGCTGAATACCAATCTTGCAAGGAGCTCCCTGTACATAACTCTACTATTGTATGAATCACTTTTGTAAGCTCATCTCTCTAAGCAGTTTTTGTGTTTATTGAGGACAGGATCTGTAGCTAAAAGCCTTGGAAGGATTCAAGATTTTCCGAAAGTTGCCAGTTATGCCCCAGGTATTCAGGCAATAGGATTGAGTAGTGTTTTCCACAGTGAATGGGGTTGAAAACTATTTGGTTAACTGAATGACTTCTTCCTTGGTCTGGTAATAAATGATCAAGCCTAGTTTGGGCAACATATATTGAGTGGCTACAATCCTCAGTGCTTGGTGCTTCTATTACACTTCTATTAAGTCAATGGAGTAGAAAGCATGGTTCATCCCCATCAGTAAATTTTAATTCATTGAAGAGACAATAAATACATGCTAATAATAATAACTCACCTTGTAGAGAATTTAATATGTTACAAAGAACTTTAACACATAAGAGCCACATACACCTCTTGTAGAGTAAATAAAGCAAGTTCTATAATCCCATTTCAAGAGCACTGAGAAACAGAGTTTCAGAGATACATATACTAGCGAATGGCGGAGCAGAGACTTCAATTCCATTTGAATGATGTCCCTGATTTGTGCAGCCAGGGGCCCCTGTCAGTGAGTGTGTGAAGCAGCTCACCCAGTTGTGAGATCGATGCTGGTGTGGCTGATGTTCTTCAGTGCCCGTGTCTTTGAAAGCAATGGAACCTTGCAAAATAAGTTTGGCCCTGGCTCTGAAGATGGTGTAGGCTCACTGAAAACAAAACTTGGAGAAGATATGCTAATCACACAGAAAAATGTGAGACCGAACTTTCAGTCAATACTCGGTTTGACATATCTGATGGACCACCCAGGGCTCTCTGCCTAACTGAAGCTGAGGTCTGGGTTTTATGTAGATAGAAAATTGGCTAAGAAAACAGTGGGTAAATGGAATTAAGCAGACAATGGGGAGTCATTGCTAGATTTAATCAAGGAATTGACACTGTCAAGAAGGTTTTAGTCTATTCATTGAAAGATGTTTCATTGGAACTTTTGGGAAAAAAAAGTGGTTATGTTTATTGTGTCTTACATAGATCATGATACATTATTTTTATAGAATTGTAAAAGAATCCTTTAAATCACCATCTTAGTAGAGTTGTAATTTTACTCATAACTAGAATAAAAAATGAAACCCCTATATATACATGTATTTAGCTTAGAAAGATGCAGCTGGGCTTCAAAATTGGCCTCATGCATTTTCCTTGTGTAATTTGGCAAAACTATAGCAACCTACTCTCAAACATTGGCCTCCTTCCTTGTTTTAGCACAATGGGAGCTTTCACATTTCTTCCAAAAGGCTTATTCACAATTATACAACCCTTTATGGGAGCTTCCTACAGAAAACCACACAGAGTGATGCAGGCACCCCGGTTGTCTGGGTTCCTGCTGAGAGGTAGCAATTTGATGAAAGCAAGAAAACCAGGCCACATCGTGAGTAAGATTTTAATGCCTGAGCCTAGCATACTAAAAGGGTAACAGCCCTGCTCATAACATTCACCTAAATGAAAATGCAGTCAGTCTAACATTCAAAATGCACTTAATTTCCAAAGTACTCCTCATTCACACCCATCAAACAGATTATATGCACTACATTTTATCTCTTTTGTGTGTATGAACCTAAGATAATGGGCCAAAGATAAATATGCTTTCTGTGCTCCAACTGAAAAAAAAATGACTGCAAATTGCAATGAAATATCATATTTCCATTCTAAGAGACTGAAAATTATTCAAAAATATATATTTAAATAAGACTAGCAATGAAGCATGAAATATTTAGTTTCCTGAGACAGCAGCGCTAACTCTCTTTTATTGTTTTGGTAACATCCTATGAGAAGTTGCATTTAGAAAAACAGTTCAACCCCTTTAGATTTGCTGACTGTTTACTTTAACATTTTTCAATAATTGTGTAATTAGCTCATCAACTCTTTCACACTCAGTATTTCCCTCCTAGCTGCTTGGTTTGTTTACTTTAGGGACTGTCTGAAGCTCTGTGTACAGAATTAACAAGTGGAATAATTTATCTCTTTGCCTTTTGCAAAGAGTCATTCTAATTCAGAACACCTTTACCCGCTTAAAGTCCGTGATGCTTTGAGGATGCTATGGTTCTCAGTTGTTACTGAGCCAGGAATCAATTTAAAATACAGTTCACTCTTTATTCTGCTACATTTTGATTTCTTAACTAGTAGGTTTTGTTTTTGAAGTCCTTTCTAAAGAAACTTCCAGTTGAGGAAACTCTTTACTAATCAAAGGTTCATAATATGTAAAATACGGAATTGGTGCTGATTTGGCACTGAAAACAATGAGAGGGACATGGTGACATGCTTCTTGAGGGGATGAAAGCAGAAGCAAATAAGGGGTTCTAAAGTTTTCAATGAGAATTGGTAGCATTTTTTTCTAGTGTTTTTCGATTACTAAGGTGCAGCACAGCTGGGCAGGAACCCCATTCTGAGAGCTGGTCTGAACAACGCAGGCGGTGAGAGAGGCAGCTGAAGAGAAAGAAGATGGGGCTCTGTCCCCTCTGAATGGAATGGGGGTCTCAACAGAGACAAGCAATTGCCAAGTGATAAGAAAGCAAGAGGCTCTTCATAGGTGTGCCCAGGACTGAGGTCATGGGCAATAAGACAATAGTCAGGTCCAGTTATAAAATCTACAAAAGAAATCAGTGGAAAAAATGCACATAGATTTACTAAGATTCTCCCAAGATCTGGGAAGTCACACTAAAGAAGTACAAAGTGGTATGATAGAAATTCAATTGAAATAGATTCCTTAAAGGAAGAACGCTGAAATAATTCAAGCTGTTCTAAAAATATACTGCCTTAGCAAGTAAAAAGCTTTCTGTGACTTAAGGTGTTCAAACACAATTTACTATCATATCTTGGGTTCATTTAAGGACGCGCTCATATGTGAGTTATATGATTATACAAAATTACCTAAAAGTTCTATTTTAATACTTAATCCATGTTCTAAACTTTTTTCTTTTACTAACATATTTCATAGCTATTAAAAAAATAGACACTATCTTTGCTAGTGTTTTAAGAAGGACTTAAGAGTGGTCTTTGATTTTGCTACAGTACCATACTTCCTGGCTTGTAATATAACATTGTTTTTTGTGATATTACTCTGACTCAACAAAAAAAGTAAAGAGACCACTTCTTAAAAGCAAGTTTAGACTAATAATTGCTAAAAATGCAGGTATGACAACCTTTTTACCATTTAGCTTCTGAACTCAAGCAGATAATATGAATATATTTTTAGTAGCTTTAGTGCATATATCTTAGCATGCAGATAAAAGTAGAGAGAAGTGGGCCTAAAATCAGCATGAAAGGTAAATAGGAATAATAAATAAATGAAGCAAATAAAATAGTAAAGATATATAAAAATGCTAGTACAGTGGCTGACACAAAGCATGTATGAGATATGTATGTCATTGTTACGTCACAACCATTTAACGATAACTTCCCAGAATAAAATCTTAAACTTTTTAAAGTAAATAAAGGAGAAAAACATATTCATAGATTGTTGTATTTTCATTCAGTTGTTTATATTGTTTTATTTTCTTTGAGACACTTTCTTTGACCTGCGGACTAAGTATGTGTTTAATTTCCAAGGGTTTGGAGATTGTTGATGTTGTCTATTATTGATTGTTAGTTTGATTCCATTACAGTTAGAGAACATTCTCTGTGAGACTTATTTTAAATGTGTTGAGATTTGTTTTATAAACCAGAATATGATCTATCTTGTGACCGTTCCACGGATAATCAAACAGAAATGTGTTTATCACTGTTGTTCTCGGAGTGCTCTGTAGACGCCAATTGGACCCTGCTGACCGATGTTCATTCACAGACTACTGAAAAGCTCCCCTTTTATTATGTGTCACGATTTTATATTGTAGTTGGTATCACTTGTTTAGCTTTTATTTTTAAAAAGTGCAAGATACGTCGCATTCTCCATATGAGGCTGATAGTCTTAATTACAGTGTAAATTCCAACACAGGCTTCTCTCAGAATACTGTTTCAAAGGACTTTAATCATTGCTTAAAGGATTCCATTGTTGTGAACAAAGGATCCCATTATAAAATGCAGAAATAGGCAATGTTAACAGCTTTGCTTACTCCAGTAACTTGATAGAAATATCAATGTGCTGATGTTAACATTAGCATGAAAAGCCCCCCTCCCCAACGACTGCATGGCTTATTTTGTGGTGGTCAGTGTAAGGGTCGCAACTTACCTCCCACTTTAGCAGACATATTCTCATATGTACAGCCCAATAGACACCTAGAACTGGCTCTTCAAAACTTTAAGAGGGGGGAAAGATGGGAGAATGTGTAAGGGCAAACCAACAAGCTGATATCTCAGCTAGATGCAGCATGCCACGAACTTCTGTCTATCATTGCTTCTCAACAACAGAAGCTGAAGGCATTAAATGTGCGTGGATGCTGTGTCATGCTGGATCATCTCCGGGAGCAACACTGCCATCTGTGATCAGATGGTTTTCTCCTGCCTCGCGATCTGGGGGCTTTTCCTTCCTTTATTAATGCTCAGTAGGCCAAGAGCAAGCCACATGTGCCTGCCCCTTCCTGTCCTCTTTTTGCTTCAGGTCTGAGAAGTGGGAATTGAAGAAAAGAATAAGAACATCTCTGAGGTCTCTCACCTCAGGTCATGATTTGTGACTCTTCTGCTCCGCAGGCTTGTACTTGTGTAAGGTGTCTAAATGTTGAAAGTACCTGAAGCACTTCACAATGTATGAATCAGCAACTTTCCACAAAATACCACATAACAAATCATTTCCAAAGCTTAATGGCATAAATAGAATCACATCTCATGTTCATGAATATGCAAGAGGAGTGAGTGCCGTTTGACTGATGTGGGAGTGCCTGGCTGGTTGCCCTATCCCAGGTTGTGGGTTCCTACACGTGGCTCCAGTTGAGGTTCAGGAACTGCGCGCTTGTGTTTGGTCTGGTTCCTGGCTGAAGATACACACACCCCGTTGGGGTATGCATTCCCATAGTAGGTCTTCACAGCCCCCGAGCAAAGCCTCACAGCACAGTATACTTAGAGCCTCTGTTCACCTCACACCCGCTAATACCCCATGGGCCTAACCAAGCAGCATGGCCAAGCTCCTCATCAAAGAGCGGCTAGAAAGCATCGTCTGCTCTGAGTCACAGGTTGGGGGAGAAGGTACTGAGTGCCTGCTGAAAAATAATCCAAACTATCACGTAAGCTCATATAACATATGTACTTACAATCTTTTTTGTCTCCAATACAAATAATGTATTTAAGGGAAGCAGAGAAACAAAAATATTACAGTTAAATAGAGGGAGAAAGGGAAATATATAAAGTCTTCTTACAGTGAATATTGATTTATTTAAAACAGAGACAACAAATTAAAGATAAATGAGAGTTGAAATAAGAATAACAGTTGGAAAGAATTAGGGCACAGATAATGCCCTTCCAAGAGAAGTAAATAGGAGAGCGTGGCTAACTGCTTTTCCTTCGTCTTAACTTGTGTTAAGTTGACTACACTAGTGGAATGAGAGTGAAGCACAGTGCTAAGGCGATAACAGTGCCTCTGGTGTCAAACTCCTGTGTGCCCATCATCTTCTTCTCCTCTGGAATGTAATTTGAATTCTTGAATTCTTTTTTTAAGTGCCTTTAGTTAATTTCTTAAGCTGAAATTTGCTCCCGTGTGTTCATTATTTGATTGAATTTACTGCCTGAGGAAAAATAGGTTATAAAAATAACATCAAGGTTGTAACATTTTTAAATTGTGGAAAGCAGGTAATTTTTTCCATAGAAAGTAATGTATGGATTGATCAGCGTGGGTAAATGACTAAGCTCATGAATCCGCAAGTCACCTCTATGCATAGTTTCTGGATCTGGGGGAAGAGAATTTTTAGAAGAATAAATACGAACAAGGGAACTCAAAGCACCACTAGCAGATCCCAAATTATAAGCAATTTCTGAGAGGTAAAAGACACCCTAAATACGCATCAGGAGGGACCTGCAGGGGAGTCAGGACTGCTCTTGGGAGGGGCCTGTGGGCAGCAGGACCCCCTAGGCAAGAGGCGGCGTCATGCAGCCATTGAGAGTCATGAGTTAATAAATGTATATGGCAATGTGTACTATTTTAGTTTCTTCACAATGTATACATAAAACCTTTTTTTTTTCAGTCAGAGCCTGACTCCCATCACCCAAGCTGGAGTGCACCGCTGCAATACTGACTCACTGCAACTTTGATCTCCCAGGATCAAGCAGTCCTTCCATCTCAGCCTCCCAAGTAGCTGGGACTATCAGGGCACACCACCGCACCAACTCATTTTTTGCATTTTTAGTAGAGACAGGGTTTCACCATGGTGCTCAGGCTGGTCTTGAACTTGGAGTATGTATTCCTGTAGCAGATCTTTATAGCACCGAGCAAAGCCTCACAGCACAGTATACTTAGAGCCTCTGCTCGCCTCACACCCACTAATATCCATCCTTCTGTGTCAGCCTCCCAAGTAGCTGGGACTACCAGTGCACACAATTCTTTTTTTAAGCGCCTTTAATTAATTTCTTAAGCTGAAATTTGTTCCTGTGTATTCACTATTTGATTGAATTTACTGCCTGAGGAAAAATAGATTGTAAAAATAACACCTAGGATGTAACATTTTTAAATTGTGGAAAGCAGGTAATTTTTTCCATGGAAATTAATATATGGATTGATCAGGGTGGGTGAGTGACTATGCTCAACTGAGGCCTCCCAAAGTGTTGGGATTACAGAAACGGGTCACCACGCCTGGCCTATAAAAACATTTCTAAGACATTATGTTAAAAACACACCTGATATGTTAGAATAATAATTATAGAAGGAACTCAGTTACTTTTAATCACACAAAATGATGTATTTGTTTGAATATAAAATTGAAGTTAGATGCATGGAAATTTCTGAAAGGAAAATGCCTTGAGCGAACTCAGACATGAGAAGTCAAAATTTAAGTAATAATTTCACACTATCTGTATTATCTTGATTCTTAAAAGTGAGATTGGTTTTATAAACATCTTATGTAATTAAGAAAACATGAATAATCATTGCAAATCATTAGAATAATACTTAGAAATATAGACAAAGGAGGAAGAAAGCCATCCTCTATCCCCACTGCAGTAGAAGAATACTATAAATATTTTGGATAGGTTCTTCATTATGTGCAGATTTTATATTATTTAATTTGTTTTAAAGCAGAGCCTTTTTTCTACTTTTGTTTTTGCCATTTCCTCAGCCTGTCATGCTTATGATTATATTTGTACCTCTTATTTATTTAACAGTTTTTGTTTTTCATGCCCTTTTCTGTTTAACTTCAATTTTGCCAATTAAAAATATGTTTTAAGACCTAACTATTATCACACTTAATCCATGGGCTTTTCTTAGAAACTATCCAATAATACACGAATTTGCCAGGAATTAATTTGTGTGCCAATTATCTTGTCGTCCAATTATATTCTCTTGTGAAGTTTTGGATATATGGAGAGTGAGAGAGAGAGAGAGAGAGGGAGAGTATGCATTATTTTTAAACAGAAAACTCTGAGAACGGTTCTGTTCTCTGGCCTTTTTAAAAGTTACAGCACCTAGAAGGGACAGAATAGACCATTCTTGTTGAAAGCACGGAAGAAAAAAAGAAAAAAAGAAGAGAGGAAGAAAGGGATGGAGGAAAGGAGAGAATGAAAAAAGGTGAAAGAAAACTCTTTTTTTTTTTTTTTTTTTGTGTGTGTGTGTGTGTGTGTGTGTTTAAGACAATCAGTAGATCACCTTGGTTGTTCATGAAGGTCTGAGGGCAGCAGTGTCAACATATATCCCAGGAATATTTTCCAGGTCACTTGTCCCATGCTGTCGGAACCAGAGAATAATGGCATGGGAACCTTGCAAGTTTGAAGAAAAGCTCAGAGGTTGTTCTCATATTCACTCTCATTCTTCTTTCCATCTTCTCTACCTTCTACTGAGGATCACTATTTTAATGAGATAGCCATACAAAGAAAAATGGATATACAGTGGCTGAAAGGGCACACTAGGGACAGAGGATTGTATTATTCCCTTTGCTCTTTGCAAGAAAAAAAAATGAACAAACAAAAAATCCCAGAAGTGTATTAATGCTCACAGGAACACCATCAACCAACTTAATTCTTTAAGATCATATAAAGTATCTTTTTCTGTCCAAAATTAAATTGCCTAAAAAATCAATGGTAAAAAGATGTCTAAGTAGTCTCCAAATACTTGGAAACTATACAACACAACTTAGGTCAAGTAAAAGTTAAAAAGCAAATTTTTAAAAATATTTAAATACGAATTAAATCAAAATCTATCAAAAATATTAGGAGTGAAAGAAGGAATATCATACCAGATATGCAGATATTAAAAGGATGACATGGGAGAAATTATGAACAACCTGCTTCAATTAAACTGGAAACATACATGAAACCATATTTTGAGGAACATAAATTTCTAAAATCTACTGAAAATTTTTGTATAGAAAGAAATCATTCGAACGCTTCATAACTTTGAATTGTAGTTAAAAACCTTCCCACATGGCACACTCAAGACTTAGATGATTTTACTTGTGAATTGTACTAAATATTTAAGAAGAAATAACAAAAGTTATAAACAAAATTTATAAGAAACACAGAAGAAACAGGTTTTAACTCATCTATTAGGCCACCACTATAGCAATAGCAAAATGAATGACATTATAATAAAAAAAGAACTACAGATGGCACAGCTTCTAATAAAAATTAGAAAATTATTCTAAATGTAATGTGGCAATATCTATCATGACCACCTGGGTTTTTTTCCCAGAAATACAGGGCTGATTTAACTCTTTAAAAAATATAATTGATCATATTAAGAAACAAAACAGAACAAAACAAGATTATTTCAGTAAATGGAAGCATAACACTTGACAAAATTCAAAATCAATTCATAATGAAAATTCTCAGAACATAAGGAAGAGAGAAGGGAATTTCCTTATCTTAGAAGAAACATTTATTTACCCAAGAGAAATGAAAACATGTAACCACCCAAAGAACTTTTCAAAGCAACTATACTCATAAAAACCAAAATCTGGAAGGAGCCTAAACTTCCAATTGGTAATAGAGAAACAAATTTTGGATTGTCTATACAATGAAATACTATTGAACAATAAAAAACGGAATGTGGTATTGAATCTTGCAAAAGATTATACAATAAGGAGTACAGCACCTCTACAACCATCTTTCTTCTTAATATCTCATAAGACTTATGAACTAGATAGTCAAAAAAGCAAAACTGAATAGTTATTTAAGCTACTATTTTATCACAGTCACAATAGGTGCTTCATGGAAAATCTATAATATGTACATTACAAAATATAATAAGGCCAATGTGGTCTCCAGAGTGGCTTTACTGAGACATTTAGGCCATGTTCTGGAGGATAAATGGGAGTTAATCACAAGAAAATGGAAGAAAGGTGTTGGTGAGAGGTCTTTAGGATAATTTCACATGCATAGGTCAGGACATAGAGAGAGGGTTGATGCATATAAGGAACCAAAGAGCAGTCAAAGTAACAAGAGCAGATGTGAGAACACTAGACTGGAACAAAACACTTAGGGCATTTTATTTATTTATTTTTATACAAAAAAAATGGGAAGCCATTATTTCATTGTAAGAACAGCAGAGGCAATTTTATATGTTTGTTTTTTGAAAAGTCTATGGACATTTTGTGAATGGGGTTGCAAAGTGGACTCCTTAGGAGATTACTGTGGTAGTCAAATTCATGATGGACTGGTGGCATTGGGGATGAGGAAAAGGGTAGATTGTAAAACAAGTCTTAGCCTGTTTTCTTCACAGACCTAACATTAATAAAATACCACAGTTAGATTAATCAAGGACTTGCTTTTTTTTCTTACGTTTTCTAATAACAACTTTTCAAATGTATAGAAAAATTGAACTAATTTTACAGTGAGCATCCATATATTCATTGCCTAGATTCTATCATCTGTATTTTACTTTTCCACATATCTATTCATCTTTTCATTCATCTCCCCATCTATAAACTATTGCTTTGTTTTGATGTATTTCAAAATAGGTGCAGAAATCAGCACACTTTGCCCCAAGTACTGCAATATACATACCATTACCTGGAGTTTAATACTCAGAGAAAATTTTTAGGAATAAAATTTGCAAGCAATAAAATCTACAAATGTTAAGGTATCATTTGACAGGTTTTAGCAAATGCATAGATCCGTGTATCCCAAATTTTGATCAGAACAGAATATATTATCCTCACTCAGTCCTCACCCTCAGCGCCATAGGTTTCTACTGCCATTGCAGGATACAGTTATCTGGATGAATGGTAAGAACTTTCATATAGTCTTATTTTGCCATTTGTCTATCATCTTTACTAAAGTGTTGTTCAGAAAAAAACTGCATTGGGTATTTTCTTTTGTAATACTGATTTGCAGAAGGTGTTGCCATATCTTGGCTTTCAGTCCATTGTTAGCTATTTATTTTATGAAAATTTTCTTTCAATCTTGCCTATTTATTTTCTTAATTATGCTATTTGATGGATAGTAATTTTTCATTGTTTTATTTATTCAATTCAATAATTTTTTCCCTTCATGGCAATTGTGTTCTCTATCTTGTCTGAGAAACCTTTGAATACTCTCAAGCAAAAAAGATATTCTGCCATATTTTATTGTAAAATATTTATTTTCAAGGTTTTAGTGTTTATGCTTAAACCTATGGTCTACCTCTAATCAATTTTTGTGTGTGGTGAAAGGTAAAAACTTGAGCTTCATTTTTTTTTTTTGACATAGGTATGTTGTTATTCCAGTACCATTTCCTGTAAAACTACCCTCTTTTCACTGTAGAGTTATTTGGTACCTTTGTCAAATATTGAAGGACTCTATAAATACGGGCCTATTTCTGGACTTTCTATTCTATTCCATTGGCAAACATTAGATTATCTTCATTGTTTTAGTTTTAAAGTAACTCTTAAAGTCTTCAGTGTTAGTCTTTCAAATGTATTTTTCATTGAGATTGCTTTGGATATCTTATGTCCTTTGCATTCCAATATAATTTTACAATTAGCCTGTTAATTACAAAAACAAAGAGGGCTAGTGGGATTACAATTGGGCTTATGTTGAATGTGACGATCAATTTGAAGTAAAATGGCTTCTTAAAAACACTGAGTTTGCTGACTCATGAATATGGTTGCCTGCTCATTTACTTGGATCCCCTTTAATTTTTTTCAGTAATATTTTACAGTTCTCAGATATTGAAGGTCTTTCACTAAATTTATTCAACAATATTTAATGTCTGTGATGCTATTATAACAAAATATTTTTAAACTTTCATCTTCTGATTGTTAACATAGAAAATACCATTTTTTTGTTTTACTCTTCTATAACCAAGCAAATTTAATCATTACTTTTGGTTTCTGTTTTATTGTTCAGGATAATTTATATAAAATTATGTATATGTAAAATAATATACATACATACATATTTCTTCTTTCTGAACCTACTGCCTTTATTTACTTTTACGTTATTAAAACTTCAATATCATATTGAACAAAAGTAGAAAGAGTGGACTTCCTTAAATTTCTCCCCACCTGAAAGAGAAAATATTTAATAGTTCATTATTAACCATGTGTTAACTGTAGGGTTTTATAAATTTTGTTTCTCAAGCAGAGCATGTTCTCTTCTGTGACTAGTTGCTGAGAGTTTTTCAAATCATAAATGAGAGTAGAAGTTTGCCAAATGTTTTTTCCTCCTTGTCAAAATCATGTTATTTTTTCTTCTTTATTGTATTACTTGATGAATAATATATAATGATGGCCAAATGTTAAACAAACACTCCATTTCTGGGATAAACTCCACTTTGTCAAAATATTTGCCTTTTATATACAGTTATATATAATTGGATAATATTCTACTAATGATTTTTTCAATTATTTTTATGAAGAATATTAGTCTATGATTTCCTCCCTCTACAATATCTTTATTAGGTTTTGAAATTAAGGTTATGTTGGTATCATAAAATATGTTAGAAGGTGTTTTTATTCCTATTTTCTGAGAGAGTTTGCATAAGATAGGTTTTATTTTTTATATAGTCATTCATATTATCTAAGTTGTAGAAGATGTTGGCATAATATTATAATTACCCCTTTTTATCTTTTTGGTATCTGTAGTAAAACCTATCTTTTACTCTTGTTGTTTGTGTTTTAGGCATCTCTTTTTTGTCAATCTAGCTTGGAAGTTGTCAATTTGTTGATCTTTCCAAAGAACTAACTTTTGGCTGTGATAATTTTCTCTCATTTTGAGAAGTTCTCTGTCTTTGGCTTTTGTCTACAACTTCATTAAGTTTGTTCTTTCTACTGACATTATTTTATTCTTTCTACTTATATTAAATTCACTGTGCTTTTCTTTGTCTAACTTCTCTAGTTGCAAGCTAATGTCACTAAATGTAAATATTTATTCTTGTCAAATATGTTCATTTAATGTCCTACTCTTCCCTCTAGGCTCTCGCTTAGCTACCTCCCTCAATAGGTTGTAGTTTCCTTTCAATTTTATTTGAAATATTTTCTAAATTTCTTCATAATTTCTCCTTTGACTTATATATTATTTAGAAGAAGGTTATTTAATTTCCAACTATTTTTGGAAATTAACAAATGAAAATAAACAAAATTTTGAAATAAATACAAATTCTGATTTTTATTTGTTTATTTAATTACACTGATACAACAGACTCTGTATAAATTAAATCTATTACACTTATTGAGGCAAACTTTAGGGACAAGGATATAATCAATTTCCGTAAACATATCATGTGCCCTTGAAAAGAATGTGTATTTAGCAGTAGTTTTGTATGGTGTTCTATAAATAACAATTAGCTCAATGTGGTTGATAATATTGCTAAAATTATTTATGCCTTTACTGTTTATGTAGTTTTTGATCATCAGTTTCTGAGTGAAGGAAAAGATTAACTTTTTGCTGGAGAATATTTGTAGCCTATGATTATCAGATTTATTTACATGGTGTTCTATATTTTGTGTTTCCTAAAATATATATATATATATATATGTATATCTATATGTATGTGTATACATATATACAAGTAAATATGAAGAAATATACATATATGATATATAAAACAATATCTAACAAATATACACATATATAGTTAGTACACATAACTTAGGTAATATTTATGACAGAATTATTAAAGAAAACCAATTTATTTCTAGGAAAATGGCGAACATGCCTTGATTTTTTTACATTCTTTTTTTCTTTCTCAGTTACATAAATGTTTGAAAAATCTTGCTAGTTAGTCATGAAACCAGGGCTCTCAATTCACCAGGTGACACTCTCCAAAATTTCACAACATTTATTAAGAAATGATCAATCTCCTAAAATCAACATGGCAAAACAAAATCCAAGAAATGATAACAAAATACATTCTTTATTAATTTTCCTCTCAAAAAAGTTCATATAGTTTTTCATAAATACTCTATATCAAAGGTCTTTATTGTGGCTCAAACCTAAGTGACACAATGTGTATTACTCAGGATGTTTTCTTTGTGTTTTAACAATTGACGTCACCACATTTTGAATATGTTTTATGTGAGTTGACAGCTATTTAACAGTGTTATTCATCATTATTAATGTATGAAAAAATATAGTACATTTAATATTTGTTTATGACCATGTTAAATTTCATCTACTTAAAGATATTAATTTATATACTGATTAAGTCATTTTAAAAAGTCATAATTTAGGAGAGCATTCCAGCAGCTTTGTTCTTCCTCTTTTACTTTAAATGGTAGAGGTAAAAGGTTAGTTGAAATTTCTGCATGCGATCCTGCTTTTGTTTTGGACTTATGGCATTCTTGTTATATATTAGATGTGTTTATTTTATGTCTCTCTGTGAATTATGCAGCTCAGCAGTTCTTCGCCTCTGGGTGAGAAGAGACTATTAGTTAGCCTTGGCTATAAATTGGTACCACTGGGATGGACAACTACTTAAATTATTATATTATTTTTCATAAGATGCTGTACTCTGAAGTCCTTCCCATTTATCAACCTAATAGCTCAGCGGGTGTCTCCTGCAGCCTTTATTGTCTGGGTCAGTTAGCTCTGGACGTTAGAGTGGTGATTATGAGGGCCAGGCTTGTGGTTTTAATCCCTATATGGGCCAGTTAGTTTCTCAGTTAGGAAAAACCCTTGTGCACAGCAATCACCTGCACTTGTAACCTTTCTGTCTTGTAGTTGAACACCAAGGGTTATGGAAGTGACATGTCATGGGAGTGCAGAAGACATAGTGCAATTCATCATTACTGCTAGAGAAATAAATCAAGGCACATATTCCCTTGACTAGATGTTTCTTTCATCCTTAAGTCGGGGAGCATACACATGGATTTGAAGCTATATATGCTGTGCTTAAATGATTTTTTTTTGTTAAACCAAATATAAACTCAAAAGTGTCATTGAATTTGAAATATTAAAAGATAAAGCAGCTCAATGCCTGAACTTTGGAATCCTTTGACAGCTCACAATGCACCATATCCAAACCCCCAGAAATTGTATTTTACTAAGCTCAGAAATTCCTTCATAGTAATTTGTCATGTTTCCCAGTCTTTCACAATCATCATGGTTGGCCTTTCCCCCAGGTGCATTTATTGTTTACCCTTGTTTGGATTGATGGCCCAGTTCTCACCTGTCTAGGTTGGTGAGTCTTGGCACAGCTTGGATTAAATCTTCCATCTCTCATACAGTTGCAATTTTCTGTAAGGATCCACATTCTCTCACCAACACTCCTTCATAACAGAGTCCCATTTTGACTCCATTATGAGGGGAAAGAAATTGGGGTCTTCACTCCTCATCTTCCTCCATTCAGTCAAAACTATCTTTTGGCTATCTGCTTTCTTCAAACTGTTGTATAAGTGGGAGGAAAAAATAATGAACTGCCGTAAGAAACTTATGATTAGGATATGAAAAACAGGAAGTGGGCATACTTAATTTTAACTCAAGAAAGACCATGGGCCATGAAACAATGTGTCTGAGAAAAGTAGAAGCAGACCTGTAAGAATACTTAAAATCCTGAGCTGTGTTCAGTGCTGAGCTTCATTGTCCTGAGTTGCATTCACCCCATAAAACAAAATGAGATTTGAAGGCTAGTGATATGGTTTGGTTCTGTATCCCCACACAAATCTCATCTTGAATTACAAAATCAATAGTAATCCCCACTCATTGAGGAAGGGACGTGGTGGGAGGTGATGGGATCATGGGGAGGTTTCCCTTACACTGTTCTCATGATAGTGAGGGGGTTCTCATGAGATCTGATGGTTTTAAAGTGTGGCACTTCCCCTTTACTTGCTGCCTGTCTCTCCTGCCACCATGTAAGACATGCCTTGCTCCTTTCTCCCTTCTGCCATGATTGTAAGTTTCCTGAGGCCTCCCCAGCCATGTGGAACTGTGAATCAATTAATCCTCTTTTGTTTATAAATTACCCAGTCTCAGGTACTATCTTATTTTATTTTATTTTATTTTATTTTGAGACAGAGTCTCACTCTGTCACCCAGGCTGGACTGCAGTGGCATGAACTCTGTTCCCTGCAACCTCCGCCTCCCAGGTTCAAGAAATTCTCATGCCTCAACCTCCTGAGAAGCTGGGATTACAGGCATGCACCACCAAGCCTGGGTAATTTTTGTGTTTTTAGTAGATACAGGGTTTCACCATGTGGGCCAGGCTGTTCTCAAACCCCTGACCTCAAGTGGTCTACCCAGCTCGGACTTCCTATGTGCTGGGATTACAGGCATAAGCCACAACGCCCAGCCTCAGATGGTGTCTTTATAGTAGTGTGAGAATGTGCTGATACAGCTAGTACAATTATTTTAAAATTGTTCCTTGTCACTTTAAGTTATGTGATTTAAGTTACTTAACACAAATCTTACGTTTTATCACCCACCTGCTTTAAAATAATAAAAAAAACCTATTTCAGTTATCAAAGCCTGATTTTCTTATCAATATCTCCTGCTATTCCTCTTTTTAACAGAGCAAAAGAAACTCAAAAAACAACCAACTCTACCTATTTACTTGCAATACACATCCTGAATAACCACATCACTCACGTGTAACGTGTAGATGGATGGAATCAAAACATTAATATTTGTTAATTTTGTCATCAGAATTGCCTTTATCATTTGCTGTGGTTTACCAATATTTGTCTCTGTACAACATCAATCCAGCTTTTTCTTTCTTTCTTTGTTTAAAAAATAAAGATAGAATTAATTTTTCCTTGAGTTTTTCCTGCCCCAATGATATATTTTAATTGCTGGAAAAATACAGTTCCAACTGTATTTCTGGTGTAGTGGGTTAAAGGTTGAAGGAACAATTGTTTTGACACACTTTTTCCTCAGGACATTTTCAGCACTGAAATTCAGGTCATGGAGAGATAAGTTAAAGTGCTGTTTTAGGAAGACCGTCGGGGGCAGATGCAGTATTTCTTTCGTAGCTTCCCACTTTGTGTACACAGCACTGCAGCATGCATAGAAGAGCTCACCAAGATTACCGCACCTATGGTAGGACGTTAGGAAGATAAGCTTCATCTCAGTCGGTGGGAAACCGTGCCTCTATGTCCCTGTATGCCTCTTCTGAATGCCACCGAGACGTGCTTGGTTCCTTTAAGAGAAGCAAATATTAATACCTCTCTTTTGTTCCATTTTCTCTTCATGCCCTGTGTCTTTTTGACCTCTGCTGAAAGCCGTGTGTGCCTTGGCACTCTGTTACAGCCATCATACTTTGTGTGTAATTGTTAAGGTCACATAAAGAATCAACCTTGAAAAAGATGACTCAAGTTGGATGTTTTTCTATGAAAAAGAAGTGTATGTTAATGCACTCAGAGAAATAAATAAACATTGTATCTGATCCTGTGGGGTGCAATAAAGTTTTTATGTGAGGAGCTGGGAATAATCACATCACTCATCTGTGCCACAAATATGAGTGAGCCAGGAAGGTTTTCTCTGTCAAATTGCTATAAAGCTTTTCTCGGTACTATCCCAGCTCATTCCAATTTTTATTTATGACAGGTGTTATCTCCAGTTTACTTTCTTTATTTTTCCTTTTTTGTCAAGTTTGTGAGCAATGGAACTTATATGCTTACCCTTGATAATGTGATAAAGAATACATAATTAACGTGGAAGCCTGGGTATTTGGTCATTTCAAGGGATAAGAGTTGGGTAGTATGATGGAAATGTAAGAGAGTTAATGAATAGCTAGAGGCACATGGATTCACTGAGTTCTTACTGGTCTTTGTCTGATGCTTAAGAAATACCTGAATCTGCTATGAAAGCCAGCATGTTTCCAGTGTTACAGCCATCCATTGGCATCCTATGGGGAAGGTGCCTTTGTTGGGATGAAGGGGTATTGGGTCAAGAATAGGTTTATGACAGAATGATTCTGAATCCGCAGAAAGATGTATAGGCAATAAAGAAAGTTTAGGAAACTAAGGATTAATAGAAGGTGATGCTCTGATTCTTTTATCACAGACTACATACAATTAAATGACAATGATAAAAATAGTAAAATGCCGTAGAATTTTTGTTTCTGAAAATAATAGAATATCAGGAATTAGATTTAAACTCCTGTCTTGAACAAACAGAATACCAAACAAAATGTATTAAACACTGGTTTTCAGTACTGGAAACAAGCCACTCAAGACAATGATCCCTGAGACAAGAGAATGAGTGAAGTGAACTCTAGGGCTGATTCAGCTTACAGCCTGAAGAGAATTGCAGGCTGCAGTACAGGGAACCCATTCAGTGCCTGGTTGCCTCTCTAAGTTGAGAAGGCAGAATTTATAGGTTGAGAAGGCAGAGTTTATTTATATAGGAAGGCCAGGCAGCTAGAAACACAATGTAAAATATTAGCAAACAGGTAGATATCATGAGAACTTTGGAGTTTTAAGGATGAGTCACCTTAAGAGTTCAGCAGAATACAGAACAGTACTCAAAACTGGGCAAAGATATCAGGCATGCAGAAATATCCCAGGAGCTGACTCTGGGCTAAGAATAGTAGCGTGTCCCCCTAGACAGAGTGAGAAGACCCACGAACACATGGAATGGCACTTCGAGAAGAGTTCTCAGAAAGTTATGACCTCAGTACTCTGGCCAAGTTATCTCTAGATTAAGGGCTGCTCTTATCGCAGCTAAGAATGTTTAAAAACAAGCCTAGAAATAATTGACTGGTTCAAAGGGACTTAATTGAATCTTAGAAAATAGCTAAAATATAGTCAAAGATATATAGGGAAAAAAATATCACCCGACAAGATTTCAATGTTAAGAATCTAATAAAAAATTATCAGGCATGAAATGAAGCAAGGAAAATGACCCTTAGTGAGGAGAGTAATCATTCAACAGAAACAGACTGTAGGAAGTGGAATTATTAGACAAGGATATTAAAGAAGCTATTTTGAATATGTTCCATAGGTTGAAAAAGTAGAGGAATATGTGAACATTCTGAGGATGGATATGAAATGCAAAAATACTCAAATGAAAGTTATGGAGATGAAATATACAATGTCTGGCATAAAAATATATTGAGTGAGATTAACAGCATATCAGCATTGCAAAAAAGCAGGACAAATGAGCTTGAAGATCTAACAGTCAAAACTATCCAAAAGGAAATCCGGTAGGATTAAATGATGGAAGAAAAAACGAGCAAAGAATCTGGAGGCTGGACAACATCAAGAGGCTAACAATATTTATAACTGGAATCCTTAAGAAATAGTTGAACAAATAGGCCACTGTTTTTCAAATTCAGCAAAACCATAAACATATAGGCCTAAAAATTTGTATGAACCAAAAGAAGAAGAAACATTAATAACAGAACAAGGCTAATAATAATCAATTTTTTTAAAATTAGTGGGAAAGAATCTTAAGAAGAAGCTGCCCCAAAAGTTACCTTATGTATAAAGGGCAAAAAGAAAACAGCATAGGAGACTTCTCATTAAAATGTGCTAGCTGTAAGTCCATGAAGTTGCACATTTACAGTAACAGAAGAAAAAATTAACAGAATTCTATATTCAGTAATATTTTAAAAATTCAAGGCAAGATGAATATTTTTTTGGATCTATGAAAGCTGAACAAATTCATCTCTGATGGTCCAGCAAATAAAGAAGTATTAAAGTCCTTCAGTCAGAGGGAAAGGATTCCAGGTAGAGATACTGATCATATGAATGAATGGAATGAAGAATGCTGAAAATGGTCTAGCATTCATTCATTCATAAGAACCTGAGCATCAGAAGCATTTTATTAATGGTATTTTATCTCTTCTCAACAGGTAAAGTAAACACTAGAGTAATAAGAAAGATATATTACCTCATTTTTTAAAAATTATTTAAAACATAACTGAAACATGCAGCCATAAAAAATGATGAGTTTGTGTCGTTTGTAGGGACATGGTTGAACCTGGAAGCCATTATTCTCAGCAAACTGACACAAGAACAGAAAATCAAACACCGCATGTTCTCACTCATAGGTGGGTGTTGAACAATGAGAACACATGGACACGGGGAGGGAAGCATCACACACTGGGGTCTGTCGGGGGGAAATAGGGGAAGGACAACAGGGGGTTCGGAGTTGGGGAGAGATAGCATTGGGAGAAATGCCAGATATAGGTGATGGGAAGGAAGGCAGCAAATCACACTGCCATGTGTGTACCTATGCAACAATATTGCATGTTCTTCACATGTACCCCAAAACCTAAAATGCAATAAAAAAAAGAAAAAAGAAAAACAACACCAACAACAACAGCATAACTGAAACAACTCGAAGGAGTAACCAAAACTCTCACTTCAAGAAACCAGAAAGGATATAAGAAAATAAACACAAAACGAGTAGAAGGAAGGAAATAATTAAGATTAATGCAGAAATCAATGACATTGAAAACATAAAAACAATTTTAAAAAAACAATAAAACCCTGCTGGGCACGGTGGCTCACGCCTGTAATCCCAGCACTTTGGGAGGCCAAGGCAGGTGGATCACAAGGTCAAGAGATCGAGACCACCCTGGCCAACATGGTGAAACCCCATCTCTAAAAAAAAAAGAAAAAACAATTTTTTAAAAATCAATAAAACCAAAGCTACATTTTTGACAGGATCAAAACAATTGATACATTTTTCACAAGACTGACAAAGAAGTCAAGAGATCAGATACAAATTGCTAACATTAGGAGTTGTGTAGAGAGGATATCGCTAGAGACCACAGAGGTACTAGAATCCTGGTACTACAAAGAACTATGTGTACATAAATTTGACCAGTTAGATAAAATGGACTAATTTCTTGACAACTACAAATTGACAAAGAACAATTCACCAAGAACAATCTTAATACCCAGGTGATTTAATTCTACTAAATAATGAAAGAATAACAATAATCCTAAGCAAATTCATCCAGAAATAGAAGATCAATGAACACTTCTCAAATCATTTTATGACACCATCTTTACTTTGATGCTAAAAATAGAAAAAGAGAATACAAAAAAGACAACTTCAGAACAATATCCCACACAAACATAGATATATAACACTTCAGCAAAATGTTAGCAAATAAAATCCTGTTATGTATGTATAAATCTATCTTTCCATCCATCTGTTGAAATAATACTATATTACTAACAAATCAGATTTCTTCCAAAATTCAGAACTTGTTCAACATTTAAAAATCAATTAATGTAGTTCGTTATATTAACAGTCTAGAGAAAAGGGAAAAGACACACAGTAGTATTAATAGACACAGGAAGTACGTTTCATCAACTAGCCATTTTCTTAGAACTTTTCAGTGGTTTCTGATGGCTCTTAGAGTAAAGGATAAATTCTATCAAATGTACTACAGCTCAGTTCTGAGATGGACCCCTATAATCTCTGAAGTTGTACTCTCCTATATGCTTCTATGAGCCATACATGCTTTCTCAGGGTTCATGCATTATAAGATCTTTTATGCCTTGTGTTATCCTCAATCAAAATTGTCTCTGCTTTGAAAAATTTTCTCCACCTTTTAATTTCTCCCCATCACTGAGTTTTGGCCTTTGTGTAATATAACCAGTGATACTTTCATGGAAAGGCCAATTCATATAAATTCTTATGTTTTAACAACTTTTTATACCAATTCCTATTTATGATTGTGTTCATATAATTTAAATTTTATCTACACATGTGAATGCTTACTGTTCTCTTCCATCTAATTCATGTTAAGCATTCATAAATAGTTAATAAATGAGTAAATTATCTGCTTTCTTTTTACACCTTCATAATGACTTGATCATCAGAAGCATTTTACTATTGGCATTTCATCTCTTCCCATTAGGCAAAGTAAATGCTTCGGAGAAAACAAGAACATGCTAAAAGTATCATTCAATCCATTTTATTTTATATTTAAATAGTTTTATTATTTTAACTTTAATGGTATAATAAATGTTTATTAGCATTTGTCATTTATTCTTTAAATAAACATTTATTGAGTTCCTCACACGGCCACACACAAGTGATAGACGAGTGAACCAGACAAACCAAAGCCCCCAAATCTATGAAGTACACAAGTATGTGGGTCTCTATCATTGTTGTTCCTTTCATTTTTAAGAAACACAATGTAATGAATTAAAAGAAAAAGCAGTTTTTAGTCTTTCTCCTTTGAATGACTAGTATGAAAGATAACTATTCACATATAGTTAAAACATTTGAACCATTTAATAAGAAAATACATAAAAAGTAAAAGCATCTATCCTCACTACAGCCTTCAGTTTATCTCACTAGAGGTGACTGGAACTCGCCCAAATACCCTATGGAAGTGATGTTAATGGTTTATTTCAATAAGCATACAAATTGATCTTCTCAGTCTTAAAATTGAGAAAGTTACATTTGTCTTATCTGAGTTTCTTTCTCAGGGAACCAACCATCAGGCCTCACAGAGAGTTTCAAGCAGCTGAAATGCATCAGATCACATCATCTGAACAGTGAAATGCCAGACCCCTTACCCTCATGATTGCCTGTTTACCAACTAGTCTTCCTTAAATATCTCTAATTCCTGTTTTCCCACATATGGTTACATTTCTTCCCTGTTATATAAAGCCCTGATTTTATAATAGTTGGTCAGGGAAATGGATTTGAGATAGAGCTCCCATCTTCTTGGCTGCGGCACCTGACTACTGCCTTCTTCCTTGGTTATACTTGTTGTCTCAGTGATTGGCTTTCTGTGTGGTGAGCAGTAGGACCTAGACTGAAACCTTGGGATTTTGGTAACGTAACCACCATTTTTATTTTTTTATGACTCTTACTGAAAAAAAAATAAAATATGTATATGTATATTCTTGTTTATTTATAAAAAAGATGCTAATAATTCATCTGTTTTTAACAAATTATACTTTATAATTCCTTGTATGAGCACATGTATATGTAACTGACTTTTATGGAAATGCAACATTACAAGCATATCATAATTAATATAACTTGTCCCCTACCGAGTAGCTACAATTTTTTATTTTTTAAAAGTATTTTGATAAATATGTAAAATGTTGTAATTAATGTTTTCAGTGAGGAATGTCATAGAATGATATTTAATATATTCCAAAAGAAAAAATAAGACATAATATTGAATGTTATTCTGATCTATGACGATTCTGTAAAGGGGAGTCCAGTGTTTCCGTAGCTATTACTTCCCTGTCTAATGAAGGACAAGAAGGTCAGTCCCTCTAAGGAGGGACTGAAACAGGGAGACAGTGACTCCTGTCTCAGTAGTCACTCCCTGAGACAGGGAGTGACTAATTACTCAAGGTCACTCTCCCTGAGACAGCGAGTGACTAGTTACTGAATCACACTTGAAAAATACTAGGTTTTTAAGCAGTTTTACTGTCTTTGGAGCAGGGATAAGAGTTTTTCCATATGAATACCCATTTTAAAAAGTCACTATTCCAATAATATATGTATTGTAAAAAATTACTGCTATATGTTTTGTTAAGTTTGTATAACAGTAATGGAAATTCTTTTGACTGACAATTTGGAGTAAAATTTGGAAATTGCTACTGTCACATCTTTGAGAGTATCTACATTTCTTATGGTGGTAGTTTATAAAATATATAGCAGTGGTTTCACTCAAGGTAACATCTCCTGCTTCCAAAATGCTATGAGAAACAAAGACAGTCCATGAAATTCATCACGTTAGCAGACTGACAAGGAAATGAGAGCATTCATCTGAAACAACCCACCAGATGCTGCCATGGTATCTTGTCAATATGGTTCACTTAATTCTGTCAAAGCCTTTCCTACAATATGGATGTTTTGTCTTGTAATTGTCAAAAATACTCTTGTATTGGCAGGCCCAGCAGGTATTATTTTTTGAGCTTCTTTTCTTCTTTTTTCTTCAAACTCACATGATCTCACAGATTCAGTGAAAGACTGATAAGACTGATCAATAAATCACAAATTCATGGGTGAGCCAACCCATGTTGTTGTTTAAAAATTAGGCTACAGATGCAATAAAAGAAACAGACAGTTGGTCAGTTTCTAATGCATTGCTGCTTATACTGCTTAGTTTCTCCTTTTTCAGAGGTTAGTATTATGAAGTCATATATTTTCATTTTTCTTTTTTTTAATAGCTGGATGATGATATGACTAAATGTACTGTGTTTGGTCCTTAAACCTGAAGTATTTCTAACTGAACATCTCTTTAAAGGTTGAAAGTAATATTCTCAGAAGCAGAATACTTCAAAGCTCAAATGATCAATTTGTAGACATAACTGAACAAACCGTAAGACTTAAGTTATAAAAGAGAAGTAACCAACAAACTGAAATATCAGCAATACTGCCACTCAACTGGATGTTGACCTAAAGCAATATTGGCTCAAAATGTGTCAGAAAGTTTTTTTCTCAAAAATAAGATTCATTTTCTCAGTAGTTAGATTTTTTTAAACTTTAAAATTGATATAGTTTACATTTAAAAAACATGGCAAAAATAGTAGTGTTCACACATATCCCTCATCCAGCTTCCCAGAGATAACATCTTACTAAACCATAGTACATCATCAGAACCAGAAATTTGACATTGGTATAACACTAACATATGGGCACACCTAATCCCAAACTTAAACCTTGGCAATTATGGAATTGTCTTTATTATTGTAATTTTGACATTTGAAGAATTTTATAAATACTAAATGATAAAGTATGCTATTTTAACAGGTTAATGGAGATATAATTCAGATCATAAAATTCATCCCTTTAGAATAAACAACTCAATAGATTTTGATATGTTCACAGAGTTGTGCAACCATCACCACAATCTAATTTTAAAACATTTCTTCACTCCAAAAGAAACTCCATACCTATTACCAGTCAGACTCATTTACCTGACCTAAAACCCACATAGCACTAGACAATCAAGTGTCTACTTTCCAGCTAGGTATGATGGCTCAAGCCTGTAACCTCAGCACTTTGGGAGGCCAAGGCAAGAGGATTCCTTGAGCCTAGAACTTGGAAACTAGCCTGCTCAACACAGCAAGACCCTGTCTTTATTAAAAAAAACAAAAAAGAATATACTTTATGTCTGTCTCTATGGAATTTTTACTCTAGATATTTCAAATGAATAAAATCATGCATGTGGTCTTTGATGACTGAGTTCTTTCTCTTAACAAAACACTGTTAAAGTTCATTTATATTTTAGCATGTATCAGAATTCCATTACTTTTTATTGCTGAATACTATTTTGTGAATATGCATTTTTATTTATGTATTTATTATTTCATAAAAATTGTGTTGTTTCTATGATTTTACTATCATGAGTAACAGTATGAACAAGTAATTGTGTAATGTTTTTGTGTGGACAAATACTGCCCAGTTGTTGAGTCATATGGTAACTGTTATCACGTGGGCAGACGACATCTTGCTTAGCTCTGTGTTCCAGCTTTTTGTGTGAAGATGTTTGCATTTCTCAATTATAAATACCTAAGAATGTAATTTCTGGGTTCTATAGTGTATATTTATATACTGTATATTTAATTACCAAGCCTGTTCTCCAAAATGGCTATAACCATTTAATAGACTTTTATATGTGTTGAGATCCAGATTTTCCACATTCTTACCAGAATTTGGTATTGACAGAATATAATTTCTTTTTAAATTTTAGCCATTCTTATAAGAGTGTACTGGCATCTCATTGTAATTTTAATTTACATTTCCCTAATGAACAATGGTGCTAATATCATTTCATGGGAATATTTGCTATTGTTTATCCTCTTGGATGAGTGAAATGTCTCTTAAGTCTTTTGTTCATGTTGTAGCTAAATTGTTTTCTTACTGTTACATTTAGAAAGCACTTTCTATATTTTCAAAACAAATACTTTGTCAGATGTGTGATTTGCTGATATTTTTCCCTGTCTGTGGCTTACCTTTTTATGTTCTTAACAAAGTCTTTCCTAGAGCAAAACACTTTAATTCTGGTGAAGTTCCATGTTTCATTTCTGTTTTTAATGGATTGTGTTCTCAGTTTCATGTCTAAGAACTCTGTCTAATATTAGGTCACAATAACTTTCTCCAATTGTTTTTGGACGTTACAGTTATATATTTTAAATTTGAATCCATAATTTAATTTTTAAATAAACTCTGAGCCTCAATGAGTTTTTAAATTCACTTGTTTAGATTTTACCTGTGGATGTCCATTTGTTCCAACGCCATTTGTTTAAAAGATGAGACTTTGTCCACTGAATTGCTTCTGCAAATTGTTGAAAAATCAGTTGGATATGTTTGTGTTCACATATTTCTAAGTTCTTAACAATGTTGAATTTTACCTGAGTCCTGTGACCCTGGGAAACAAAGGTGAAGGATCCATCTATTCCATGTTCTGGGATATGGCTCACCCTAAAGAACCACCCTTCCAATGTGACTACAGTGGAATCAGGGATGCCACTTGGTTGACCTAGAACATGGCTAGACATGGAATCCCTAAATTCCTATTCTTTACTTTATCAGTGACGAGCTGAACTTCATGTCCCCACCAATCAATAGGAACAAAATGTTTCTTAACAAAATTTAGTTAAGATTCCCTTGAACTTTGGCCCATCCATCCTCAGCCAGCATACCAGCCTTCCTTCAGGACCCCGTTAGAAAACAGACTGACATCAGACTGAAACATGCTCTCATCTACTGTCTGAGCACATCACCCTTTCCTTCCACTTCCCCATACCCAGTTCCTTCTCATCTGTTTAATCTGCTCTATAATCCTTGAGATGCTTGCTGACTTTAAGATGAGTGTTCTCCCCATTACAACAGCCCATCCCCAAACAATTATTTCTAATAAGCTCGTTCCTTACTGAGTCTGAATGTGTTTTTCATTTGCCACTGTATATTCTGTTCTGTTGATCTGTGTCAACATCCCCAACAATATTGCATTGTCTTGACTATGGTAGCTGTATTATAACTCCAAAATTTGGTAGTGTGCTTCCTTCAACTTTATTGTTCTTTTTCAAGGTTGTTTTTAAGTCTTCTATCTCCTTTGCTTTTCTATATAAATTTTAGAATGAGCTTGTGTATATTTATAAAAACTCCAGGCATAATTTTGATACTAATTGGATTAAATTTATAGGCTGATATGAAAATAATTTTTTGACATTTAATTTAATTTTACATTCCAGTACATAGGGGCAGAACATGCAGGATTGTTATTTAGGTAAATGTGTGCCACGGTGGTTTGCTGCACCTATCAGCTATCACCTAGATATTAAGCTCTGCATGCATTAACTATTTATGGAGATAATTGACATCTTTACTTTGTTGCATTTTCTAATCTTTAAACATGATGTTTTATTTATTTAAGTTTTTATCATCATTTTTAGTTTTTGACATACAGGTTCTGTACATGTTGGTTAAATGTATAACTTTTTTTTGGAGTCATTCTAAATGTCACTGTGTTTTAAATTTTGGTTTTCAATAGATTATTGATACATATATACAATTGATCTTTGTATATTGACCTTATATTAGTTCTAAGAGTTTTGCTTTTTTAAAAAAACTTAGTATTTTTCTACAAATGATTATTTGCAAGTAAGGTGAGTTTCATTCTTTTTTTCAATCTACATTCTTTTTATTTATTTTAGTGCCTTATTACACTGGTTAACATTTTAGTACAATGATCACTAGCAGTGATGAGAATGGGCTGGCTTGCTTGCGTGCTCCTAATTTTAAGTGAAAAGCATTCAGTCTTTCACTATTGAGTATGACGTTTGCTGCCTGGCTTTTTAAATAGATGTTACAATGTTAAATAATTTTTCTTTATTCCTAGACTAGGGAATGTAAAATATAGCCATAATGAGATGTCATTTTGCAACAAATACAATGACTATAATTTTGCTTATGCAACCCCGAAAATAATAAATTGTAGCAAGTATGAGAAGCAACTAGAACCCTCATACATTGCTGATGAGAACGTATAATGATGCAGCATTTGGAAGTTTATTTAAATTTAAAAAGTTAAATATACACTTACCAGATGAGCTAGCAATTCTACTCTGGAACATTTCATAGAAAAGAAATGAAAACAAAAAGATTTATCCACAAATATTTACTGCAGTGTTATTTATAATAAACAAAATGTAGAAATAATATAATTAGCCATTAACTGGTATGTAAATAAACATCATGTGGTATATCTCACCAATAGAAAGGAACAAAGTACTGATATGCCAAAAACATGGATAAAGCTCAGAGACACTATGCTCAATGGAAGAGGAGAGACAAAAAGATTACATATTATATTATCGTTATGTAAAACAGTAGGAACATAAACCATAGACACACAAAGCAGATTTTGTGTTGCCTGAGGCTGAGGGTGGCAGTGTAGATACACAGTGAATAGTCAAGTAGGAAATTTTTGAGGTGATGGGAGTGTTCTAAAGCTGAGTCGGCGTGAAAGTTGCATAACAGTATACATTTTCTAAAAGTCATTGAACCATACGTTGCAATTGGTCAGTGTGCAGTATGGTGTGCTGATTATACTTCAATAAAACCTGTCTAGAAATAAAGATGTAGACCAAATAGTTCCAGGATCCCTCCTATCTCACACATTCAAAATAGTAATATAACAATAATAGTAATTGTACCTCATGAGGAGAAAATAAAGTCAGTGAATGTTTTCCCATACTTTTGAGACCTTCAATGCATCCCTGCAGACTGAACGTTGGTGCATCTCTAGAAACGGAAGGCAGGTAAGATTTGTGACCAGGTTCCAGCTGTACATGGAGAACAGGCAAACAGAAAGTGTCCAGTGGCCTGTGGCCAGGAAACAAAGGAGCTGGGCAGCATGGTGGCCTGAGGCGAGCAGGACTGGGACTTCGTCCTGACAAAGTGGGAATGTTGAGGAGATATGATAAGGGAAGCAGAGGATGCCGGGAGAATGTTGTTGGTTTTCAACATAGAACAGAGACCAGCATCAAGGAATGTGGATGGCCTCCAGAAGCTGAAATAAGCAAGGAAATGCATTCTCTCCCAGAGCTCCCAGAAGGAATTCAACGGTGCCAACACCTTGATATTAGCTTGTGAGGCACCTGTTGAATTCCTGATGCCCTAAACTGTAGGATAATAAATGTGTATTGATTTAAGCCACAAAATTTGTGCAGTCTATTTTAGCAGCAATGAGAAACAAATGTCACATCTACCTGGTTTACCTCTACCAAATATTTTATATCTAATATAAGTTTGATAGTGAGAGATTATTTCTTCTTGAACCACTTATTCATACAACTATTTCATTAGAAGTTCAGACTTGATTCTGATTGACAAAATTGCTTTCTCATAGATACAGAGACAATATTTAATTATATATATAATTAAAATATTTTGTAGTCAATAAAGAGTATAAGTGCACACACTATTTTTTCTATCTTAATATAGCACTAAAATATTCACCAATTTGATATTTGTTTCTTTTTTTTTTTTCTGAGATAGGGTCTCACTCTGTTGCCCAGGCTGGAGCACAGTGGCATAATCTCAGCTCACTGTAACCTCTGCCTCCTGGACTCAAGCCATTCTCCTGCCTGAGCCTCCCAAGTAGCTGGGTTTGGGTACCTACCACCACATATGGCTAATTTTTGTATTTTTAGTAGAGACAGGGTTTCACCATTTGGCCAGGCTGGTCTCGAACTCCTGACCTCAGGTGATCCACATACCTTAGCCTCCCAAAATGCTAGGATTACGGGCATGAGCCACCATACTTGGCCTCATATGTTTTCTTTTTATCTCCCAAAGTTGATCATCAAAAATAAAATCTTGAGAAATTCCCAACAACACAGCTGTGGGGAGTGAAACAGGAGTGACACTTCCTACTTCCAGCAGCACAGGTGACTCTCAGGATCTGGAGGGTTGGCTGAGTCATCAGGTCTCACCTTTTCCGCTTACAGATAACATCAATGAAATTGTGCTCAACAGAAGATGTGACATATGCAACAGGGAGCTCTTCTTGTCTTCTGTGCTCTGAGGCATTTTCTGACACCTGTATGGAGAAATCATTGTTCATTTATGTGGATTGCCATATACTTCATACATCCCACTTGTATAGAAAATTGCACAATGTGTAATCTTTATTTAATTACATTACTTTTAGCCTGAAAAATGGATTAAGCATATGGATATCACTTATTTTTTGTATTTTTAACACTAACCATAATTCCTTAAATGTAATAGACACTTGATAAAACATCAAATTGCATATGACAAGGCAGTGTCTTTTTGAGTGCTACCTTTATCTGAACAGAATCTGAAGTTATGACAATGGAAAACCAGTAAAAAGACATTCCATTTGCTAACTGCATAGCTTTCGTTAAATTATTAAGTCCATCTTTGACTCAATTTTTACATCTGCAAAATAAAGATCATAACAGTATCTGTATTGTGTGATCATGTTAGATACTATATAGGACATTGCATATAAAACACGTAGCCTAGCACCTAATACACTGTTTATCTTCAAAAAAGCTAGCTAAAGTTATAATCATTCTCAAAAATCAAATCATTTGTAGTTTAAAAAGTTGATATTATTTATTTTCTTAAATGAAAATATTAAAGAACAAAGTAAACTACATCACCTATCACTTTTTACATTAGATACTTAATTGAAGGCAAGAGAAATAAAATATTAATAATTTAACCTGACGAGCAATGTATTAAAACAACATGGAATGACTTATAGAGACTCTAGGAAATTATAGCAAAAAAGATTTGGAAGCTGCATAGAGAGAAACAATACTCAAGATTAAGCCACTTGTAATCCCAGCACTTTGGGAAGCTGAGTTGGGCGGAACACGTGAGGTTGGGAGTTCAAGACCAGCCTGGCAAACATAGTGAAACCCCATCTCTACTGAAAATACAGAAAATTAGCTGTGCATGGTATGTGTGCCTGTAGTCCCAGCTACTTGGGAGACAGAGGCAAGAAAATGGCAGAGGTTGCAGTGAACCGAGATCGCATCCATTGTACTCCAGCCTTGGAGACAGAGTGAGACTCGGTCTCAACAAAAATAAAACCAAAACCAAAAACAAACAAACATAAAAGATGAAGCCAGCATAGATAGTACAACTGCAGACAGAAACCTTGTGTTCCTAAAATGCATACTCCCAATAGTGGACAGCACAGTAGGTCCATTCCAATTGCTGCCTCTAGAATCTGTAGGAAACCACTATTTCCCGTCATCACTCATAGCAAGTATGGGTTCCTTCTCAGTGGTTCAGGTCACAGGCAAATGATGAGGTCAGCACGTCCCGTTAATTGGAGAATCCTGGATCACATGGCCTGCCTTACCTGCAAGACAGCCTGAGAAAGGGAAACTTGAGTATTCTCAGTTTCTATAGGCGAAGGTGAAGCTCGCTTCCTAAGATGCCATTCCTTAATCACAAAGGAGGTTCTAAAGCCAAGAAGCCAAAGAAATTGTAAAAAAAAAATCCCTCTCTGTCTCAATATGTGTGAAATACAGAATTCATATTACATAAAATAAAGGAAAATATAAGTTCAATAAATGTACTGGCTCGGGTTTAATCATAGATCAGATTTAATGCTTTTTTAAAAAGATCTTTTTATCAGTAAACTAGTCCTCTTTCTCCTAAGAACCAAAATGCCTTTTTCCCTCTCTCTGTGTTATAAATGTTACAATCCTAATGTTTTCTTATCTTGGATTGAAATTGTGATGCGGTGATGGGAGTGATGGCTGAGAGTAAAGTTTAGTGATTTCTGGGCTGTGCGTGGCAGGTGAGAGGCATTTTTCAACTCTGTCATGCTCTGAAATTCTCAGAGGAAACTCAAGACCAATTCTACACGTGGTGCGTGGCTATTGTCTTATCTCCCTTTTGTTCTATATTCAAATTGTCTCTAGATTCTACTTAGAATACAAGCAAATCCTACCTGTGTCTACTAAAAAATAAAAATGCATGGAGCTTCCACCAAACACACTCAGCAATTGAATAAGGCTTTTACTTCTACAACTTTCTAAAGCAATCCTTTAAACTTTATCACTTGCCTTTTGTATTTCCCAGGGGCATCTTCTTGAATGTTGTTCCAAAGAAATAATGTTTCTGGGTTGAACATGGTAAATGTGTAACTAGAATGGATGTGAAACCTTAACAAAAAGGATTTCTCATGAGTGTTTCACAAGTAATATAATGAATTCTCACTATAGTCTCCATAAAAAGGCAAGTTTCTTATGATCGTAAAGTATTTCAATTCACTTGGTGTTTGGACAATCAGGAGAAGCACGATATTTAAATATGTATGATTATGTGTGCATATAAATATTCATATTTGTACAGTTTATTAGTTATACCCTATGTCACTAAGCCCAGGGGTACAGTAATATAATTTAAAATACACCTTCCACATGTCAATGTTTAAAACATTTAAAGTCATTATAAAACATCTAGTAACTAGCAAGGTTAATATAATTTTCTCTTGCAATAGTTGTGTGTATATTAATATTTATATAAAATATAAAATGTTTCTGTTAAATACATTCTTCTAAACATGATTTCTGTTCCATAAATATCAAGACCATGTTAAATGTCAAATAAGAGTAGATTGAACTCATTTCTAATGAGTTAAAATTTAAGCAAAGATGTAAAGATTCTTACATAACATCCTGGCCAGAAACAAAAATAAATCAGGGTGATTGAAGACTGAAGTCAGTATTTTCCCTAGGAATGGATGCCAATTTCTGGTGGCTTAGAACACATTTATGAAGCTGTATATGAGAGACAGGAGGCAGATCCAAGTCACAGAGTAGGGTGAGAAATTTCACTGCTGAAACCTTCCTTCAAGTAAGGACCTCTGATAGGTGGCATAGTTAGTGAATAAAATAGAAGAAATCTTGACTTCAAACCCAAGTAGAACATTTAGTTTATGTCAATATTAGATTGGTTAGTTCCTCCTGGCTTCTAGAAGAAGAAAAAAATAAATGAAAGAGAGTGTGCACATGAGAGGAGGACAGAGAGAGAAAGAGGAAACCCATTCAGAGGAAGCACACTTAACATTCAGTTTTTGACTAACAATGTTAAAGGAAATGAAAATGTCATATCAAATCTTTAAATATAAATGGAAAGAGTCTACAATTGCTTTGAGACATCAGAAAAAGAATAGCAGAAACACACAATGACTATAAATGTTAGAACCATCAATACAGTGTATAAATTAAGTACATTTGATACCTAAGTAAATAAAACTGACTAAAAATATGATAAAGAAAAAAGAATATAATGTGTGAAAATATATTTAAATATGAGTCAAACACAAATTCTACAAATAAAATGAAATAGCCATACACCAAAATAAACACAGCAGGAGCGAACACTGAAAGAATGATACAAATAATGTTAGGAAATTACTCACAGGGAAGAGAGAGAGTACCTATTAAAGAAAAATAAAGAGATACATAGGATAGTGTGAGAAGGTCAGCACACATTCAATCAGAACTTCAGGAAGAAATATAGAATTGCAAAGAGAACAAATTAGAAAATGTGGTTCAAACTTTACAGGTTTGTTGAAAAATATCAATGTGCACATTTAAGAAACTCAGTGAGCCTCCGCCAGAATGTATTAAATATTCATCTAGACATGTCTCACTGAAATTACAGAACATTGAAGACAACACAAAATAATAAAAGCTGCCAAAGAGAAAATCAGATTGCCTAAAAAGTAAGCCAAAATTAAACTAATGGTTGAGTTCTCAACACTAACAATAGAAGGCAAAGACAGATGGCTGACACCCTCAAAGTGCTGAAAGACCATACTGTCAGTCTCGAATTTTGTGTCCAGCAAATCTATCTTCAAAGGAAAGTAAAAAATTGATACATTTTCAGTCAAGCTAACTTGAAATTGTTTATTCTTCACCTGCTCTTGACTAGAAAAACGTTTTAGAGGAAGAAGGAATATTGTCACAGAACGAGTGTATAAGAATGTGAATAGAATAAGAGGAAGGAAAATCATGAATTATATGAGTAAATATGAATGAATAAATACTGACCATGACAATAATATTTAATATGAGGGTTAAATTATGATATAAGTAAAATATGGACAACAATATCATTAAGCATGGGTGGTTACTGTAAGTAAAACATTGAGAGTTCTTACAGAGTTAGAAAAAGGATGAATACTCCTCAATGCTCTTGGCAGCAAATCACACTGCCATGTGTGTACCTATGCAACAATCTTGCATGTTCTTCACACGTACCCCAAAACCTAAAATTCAATAAAAAATAAATAAATAAAATTAAAAAAAAGAAAAAGGGGCCGGGCGCGGTGGCTCAAGCCTGTAATCCCAGCACTTTGGGAGGCCGAGGCGGGTGGATCACGAGGTCAAGAGATCGAGACCATCCTGGTCAACACGGTGAAACCCCGTCTCTACTAAAAATACAAAAAATTAGCTGGGCATGGTGGCGTGTGCCTGTAATCCCAGCTACTCAGGAGGCTGAGGCAGGAGAATTGCCTGAGCCCAGGAGGAGGAGGTTGCGGTGAGCCGAGATCGCGCCATTGCACTCCAGCCTGGGTAACATGAGTGAAACTCTGTCTCAAAAAAAAAAAAAAAAAGAAAAAGGATGAATAAATTGATTAATTTTGGAATTCAGTAAGTAAAATGGAATGGAAAAATGGATTGATTAACTACTAAAGGAATTGACAACTATCCTATGAATATCTTCTGAATAAATAGAGAGGAAAATGAAGAGGAAAAATTTCTAATTATTTCAAGAGATATAAGGAAAGAGAAAATATGAAAACCAAGATATAAACAAAATATAAATAAGACGGCTCCTCCCCAATAATTCAGTAATCTCAACAATGTATTGCAATAGACTCTTCATTAAAAAATAGATGAGAAAGAAACAGAGTGGTTTACAAAAATTCACTATATTCTGCTTAGAAAAGAACTGCCTCAAACAAGAAAAAAATATGTAAAGAAGGACAGGAAAACATACACTAGGTAAACATCAATCAGAAAGGAAATTGGAAATACAACAAGGTGTCTGCATGCAAGGCAGCAGCAATAATGAGAGATTGATTACTTGCAGAAGAGATTGAGCCAATAAGTAAATATGTTGGGAATGACTGAAGCCAGGTTTATCATTTTCAGAAATAAACATTACAGATATGGAGGGGAAGAAAACTAGAATGAGCTTTTATTATTAGTTTGGATTTGGAAATATATTGAAGTCTTGGTTTTAGTTATATATGCATACAATTACTGTCTCTCTCTTTCTCCTCGTCATACCACACACACACAAACACACACACACACCTAGCTTTAGTTATGTCCACAGAAAGGGCCTAGGTACAACACTTCAATGTCTGTGAGCACTCCCAGCAACTGCTTCTGTGTTTTCAAAAACCCTTTTCAACCAAAGCTTACCAGGATCAGAAATGCAAATTTCAGGACTGGGTTATGGGGCAATGTAAAGTGAGCATGAAGTATTTTATTATGGAAGCAAACAAGGAAGTAGTCAAAAAATAATGGAGCATGTCTAAGCCCCATTGAAGCCTAATTTAATAGTGCTCCCAGTGGCAAAATCTGGCACAATTTGAGCATCAAAATAAATAATAATGGTAACAGTTTACAATCCATCATTATCTATGCTGACAAAACTAAGCAAATGAATAAATGAATGCAAAGAAGATAACTGATTTTCCTGGAGTAGAATACCAAGCAATAAATGCAGTAAGAATGATACAGTTAGAAAAAGTACCACTTAGCAAATATCATAGCAATAATTTTTTCAGCTAAGGAAAACTGAGGGATGCTAAAACTGGTAAGTGAATGTTTGAGGTGTATATCAGTGTCTGCCAGGATACTGCAGAAAAATAGAACCAACAGAATCCATGTGTGGTGCGTGTGTGTGTGTGTGTGTGTGCGTGTGTGTGTTTGAATTGGCTCACACAGTTATGAGGACCAGCAAATCTGAAATCTGCAGGATAGGGTCATAGCCAGGAAAGTTTTGAGGCAGAATTTCTTCTCAGGTAAAACTCAGATTTTGCTCGAGGGCCCTCAACTGACTGGCTGGGGCCCACCAACCTTACTAAGAATCACTGTATTTCCTTTGCTAAAATAAACTGATTATAGATGTACCAAAGTCTATGATGTAGGAAAACAATAGAGAAAATAAACACAAACAAATACTTTTAAATATCAACCAAATTAAGATTTTAGTAACTGTGGCCAAGAAAAAAGAAAAGACTCAAATTACTAAAATCAGGAATGGAAAATTAAAATTACCCTTGACCTTATAGAAATGAAAACAAAAATCAGGGAATACTCTAAATACATGTAAGTCAACAAATTACACAATATACATAAGCTTTTAGAATGATATAAACTACCAAAATTGATTCAAGAAGAAATAGAAAGCCTAAATATATCCATATACAGAGAGAGATTAAGAATATTTTATTGAATACTTAATCTCAATATTTATATGGATATATTCCAAATAAACATAGAAATTAAAGATGATCTAAATATATAAAAAGGCTCCTTGTTTGTCGATTAGAATACTTAGTATTTTTAAGAAGGCAATACATCCCAAGCTGATCTACAGAGTCAATGAAATCTCTTAAAAAGTGAGTTGGAGCAATTTGTAGCACCAGAAAGTAAGCAAGTGCTAATTTATACAGATATATTCCATATAAATACAGAGACTAACTACCCAATAAAACATCCCACAAAGAAAAACCCAAGGCCACATGATTTCACTGAGTTATAACATTTATTTGAAGAAGACTTAGATGAAAGAACATTGTTTAACTCATTATTTGAGACCAGTATTACTTGATACCAATTATCACAAGAAAAGAAAATTATAAACCATTTTTATTTAAAAACATAAATACAGAAATCTTCATCAAACTACTAGAAAGCTGAATTCAGTAGCTTACTGAAAAGATTACACAGCATGACCAAGTGGGATTTGTGGCAAATTGAAAGGGAAATTCCACATACAAAAATCAATCAATGTAATATACCAGATTAATGGAATAAAAAACAAAATCATCTCAATAGACACATAAAAGTTTATCAAAAGCTAACATTCCTTTATGATTGAAATACCCAAAAAATTTCTCAACCTGATAAAAAGAAACTACTGAATAAACAAAACCTATAGATAATATCACATTTAATGGGAAAATTCTAAGACTTTCTTTTATGACCAGTAAACAGACAAGGATGTCCACTCTTACCACCAGCATTCAGCATTATATTACAGGCTTTCTCCTGGGTTACCAAGTAAGATAACAAAAAGGCAATCAGATTAAAAAGGAAGATGTAAAATTATCTCTGCTGATGATATAATCTTAGAGCTAATTATTTCAGCAAAGTTATTGTATACAAGATCCAAATACAAAGATCAGTTGTATTTCTGTTTACTAACAATGAACTTCTTAAACAAAAAATTAAGAAAACAGGCTGGGTGCAGTGGCTCACGCCTGTAATCCCAATACTTTGGGAGGCTGAGGTGGGTGGATCATGAGGTCAGGAGTTCAAGACCAGCCTGATCAACATGGAGAAACCCCATCTGCACTAAAAATAAAAAAAAAAAATAGCTAGGCTTAGTAGCGCATGCATGTAATCTCAGCTACTCAGGAGCCTGAGGCAGGAGAATTCCTTAAACTCAGGAAGTGGAGGTCACAGTGAGCCATGAACACACCACTACACTCCAGCCTGGGTGACAGAATGAGACTCAAAAAAAAAAAAAACAAAAACAAAACAACAACAACAACAATTTCACTTACAAAGCATCAAAATAAAAAAGTACTTAGGATTATAGTTAACTAAAGAACTGCAAGACTTGTACATGAAGATTATAAAACATTGTTGATAGAAATTAAAGAAGATCCAGATATATGGAACGGCTCCTTGTTTGTCTATCAGAAGACTTAATACTGTTCAGAAGGCAGTAGGCTCCAAATTGATCTACAGATTCAATGCAACTCCTTGTAAAATGACCTGGAGCAATTTGTGGCACCAGAAAGTAAGGAAGTGCTAAAAAGTAAATCCCAAAATAATGTGAATATACCAAAAGACACATATATCAACTGAAAAGTTTCATAAAGCCTAAACTGGATTAATTCAAGCAACAAGATTAAGTAGTATTGGATTATAACCCAAATTATGAAATAAATATTCAGCATTCATAATGTGAACAGATTAATGGTTTCCATATGTTTTGGAAAGGAGCAGAAAATGAATTGCCTCTGGCTTTAAAAGTATAGCATAAGAAATTCTTCTGATTAAACTGTTTTGTATTTTAACTGCGGTGGTTATCATATGAGTCTATATATAAGATTAAATTTCATAGAACTACACACACACATATATGAATGAATGCAAAACTGGTGAAATATGAATAAGATTAATAGATTGTTTCAATTTCAATCACTTGGGTTGATATTCTACTATATACATATAAGATGTTATAGCCATTAGAAAAAATGAACTAAAGGATTACAGATTTTTATATTGTATGATTTCTTACAGCTTCATGTAAATTTACAGTTATCTCAAAATGCAAAATCTGAAGAAGTCAATCAACAAGCAACAGTTTGGACATTGTGCAAAGAGAATTAAGAAGGCTGAATGAAAATCAATAGAAAACACAGAAGTACATAAAAGAATATAACTAAAAATTAAAATAAATCATAAAATAAATATAGGGTGCATTCAATCATTTTAATATATGTGTCACAAAATCTCAGGAGAAGAAGAATAGAGAAATGGGTTAAAACTAATGTTTAAAAAATTAGTGGTAAAGAATTTTCACAATATAATAAAATAAATCAACTCTTTCCTATGTTAAGTAAAACTATCCTGAATACAATGAACATAAAGAAAACTATATGTACGAAAAATCATTATATAACTGATTTTTAAAAATAACAGCAAAAGAAAGAAGACACTATCATCAATGAATGCATTAGGACTTAGAACAAACTTTGATAGACATAATGGAAGCCCTTAGTCAATGGAACATCTTTCCAATGGCTAAAGTAAAATTCCGTATCTGGGGATTATAGTATTTAAACATGAAAGTAACATTTAAATAGAAATAAAACCTGGAGGTATTTATTCTTAACAATTCTTAACTAAAAACCAAAAAAAAAAAAAAAAAATACCAGCAATAATGTTAAAAATGTTCTTCAGCAACAAAGAAAATGATTCTGTGTTGAAAATAAAGCACCTCCAGGAGGAAATAAAGATCAAAGGAAATAGGAACAATGTGAGTAAACACAGTATGACTGTTTGAAGACAATAATTGTATTGTCATTTGGAATTTAAATTATGTTTTAAAATAAAATTCATGACAACAATAAACACAAAAGTTGAGAAAAAAATGTGATTAGGCCAGGCATGATACCCGATGCTGTAATACCAACACTTTGGGAAGTCAAGGCAGGAGAATCATTTGAGACCAGGAGTTTGAGAACAGCCTATATAGCATAGCACGACTCAGAACAACATAGCAAGACTCTACAAAATTTTTCCAAAAAAATAAGCTGGATGTTGTGTCACACACCTGTAGTTTCAGCTACTTAGGGGGCTAAGGAAAAAGGATATCTTAACATCAGAAGGCTGCAGTGAGCTATGATGGCACCCTTGCACTTCAGCCTGACTGACATGGTGAGACCTTGTCCCCTCCACCTCTGCAATTCCACCAAAAAATAAATGGAACTCAAATATCCTATGGTTATAGTTGCATCAAGAACTGGCAAAATAGTAAGTTAATTATGTAATAACTGTTAAAATAGTAATGATAAAATATGATTACAAGGAAATAGAAATAAAAATTACTGAAATCAATAACAGAAAAATTACTGGAAATTTTTGAACTATTTAGAAACTGAATAACACATATTATAAATAGTGAATGGGTCAAATGGAAATGATGACGTTAGAAAATTGATTGAATTAAAATAAAAATACAACATAAAGTGCATGAGATGCTGCCAAAGCAGTGCTGAGAGGGAAATCTATAGTATTAAATTCTCATGTTTAAAAAGAATAAATGTTGCAAATCTTTGACTTATACTTTAAAAACCAAAAGGAGAACAAAAACCCTAAACAAGCAAAAAAAAAAAAAAGCAGAAATCAGTCAAATTATGAACAGAAAAATAGAAAAAATTAATAAAACCAAATGCTGTTTGTTCTAAAGGTTTACTCAAATAGAGTAAATCGGAGCAGGCTGATGAAGAAAAAGAGACCAAAATTACCAACCTGGGGATTAAAGGAAAAGAGCATCACTACAAGATCTGCAGGTGCTAACTGTGTAATAGGGAATATTATGAGCAGCTCTATTCCTACAATTTCACAATGAGGATAAAATGGAAAAAAGTTATCACAAGAATATAAACTGGTAAACCTAACTCCAGAAAAATAAACAGAACACCCCATATCTCTTAATTTATAGGCAAATATCTGCAGTAACAAGAAAAACAATCCAGATTGGCTCATGCCTGTAGTCCCAGCACTTTGAGAGGTACCAAAGCTGGAAAATTGTTTGAGGTGAGGAGTTTGAGATCAGTCTGGCCAACATGGCAAAACCACATTCCTACTAAAAAAAAAAAATAAATTAGCAGAGTGTGGTGGACATGCATGTAATCCCACCTACTTGGGGGTCTGATGAATGAGAATCACTTGAATCCAGGAGGAGGAGGTTGCATGCAGTAAGCCAAGGCTGGGCCATTGCACTCCAGCCTGGGTAACAGAAGCAAACCTCATCCCCCCACCAAAAAAAAAAAAAAAAAAAAAAAAACCTAGGCACAGATGGTTTCACTATTGAATGGTAAAACAAATTTATATATGGCTTAATATTGAATAAAATACTAACTCCTCTAAATACTATCTAATCATATTGGTACATGCCATTACTACAAGAAGAGAAAATTGAGAGTGAAAGAGAAAACAGAATTTAAATAAGTAATACAAGATAAATAATGTTTCACTGTTTTAGAAGTGATAAAACTAAAGCTTAAGTGCACTGATTCAACCTTGGCAATGTTTTCTTTTTCATTTCTATTTTATTTATTTTGATCTTTATTCTTTTTCTTGATCTACCTAATGCTTTGGTGATTTGTTTTTAACTTACAAAAAGCCAACTTTCTACTTTGTTGATTTTTTTTTTGTAATGTTTTTCTGGTCTCTGTTTTAATTAGCTCTGCTCTGATCATTATTATTTGTTTCCTTTGATTAATTTTTCGGTTTGGTTTGTTCTGTTTTTCTAGTTTTTTTATGAGCATTATTAGGTTGTTTATTTCAAATTTTGCATTTTTTTATAGAGGGAATTACTGCTATAAACTTTACTCCTGCTATTGATTTTGCACTATCTGTTTTGGTATGTTGTGTTTCCATTTTCATTTGTTTCAATAAATTTTTTTATTCCCTTCTTAATTATTTTTATGAACCCATTGATTGTTCAGATGCCTGTTGTTTAATTCTCACATGTGTACAGTTTCCAGAGTTTCTCTTGCTATTTATTTCTGGTTTTATTTCCTTGTGGCCTGAGAAGATAATTGATAAGATTTTGATTTTTTTATATTTGTTGAGATTTGTTTTGTGTCCTAAAATATGATTTATCTTGGACAATGTTCCATGTGCTAATGAGAAGAATGTGTATTCTTCAGCTATTGGATGCAATGTTCTGTAAATTTCTGTTAGGTCCTTTTGGTCTATAGTGCAGTTTAAGTCTTATATTCTTGATTGATTTTCTGTCTAGATATCTGTTCAATGCTGAAAGCGGGGTGCTGAAGTGTCCAACTATCATTATATTATGATCTATCTCTCTCTTTAGCTCTAATAATATTTGTTATATATATCTTGATGCTTTGTGGTTGAGTGCATACATATTTATAATTCTTATATTCTTGGTGAATTGATCCCTTTATTATTATAAAATAATTGTCTTTGTCTCTATTTTTTCACTTAAAATCTATTTTGTCTAATATAAGGATAGCTATTTCTGCACTCTTTTTGTTTTTCATTTGCACGGAATATCTTTTTCCATCCCTTCACTTTCACTTTGTGTGTCTTTGCAGGTAAGATAAGTTTCTTGTAAGCAGCAAATAGTTGGGACTTGTTTTGTCAGCCATTCAGCCAGTCTATATCTGTTAATTAGAAAATTTAAACCATTTATGTTCAAGGTTGGTAGGTGATGATTTACTCCTGTCATTTTGTTAGTTTGCAACTGCTTTTTGTGTATTCTTCATTCTTACCTTCCTTTCTTATTATTTATCTTTACTATTTGTTGGTTTTTCTATAGTGACAACTTATTCCTTTCTCTTTCTTATTTTTATATCTGCTCTAACAGTGAGTTGTATACTTCTGTGTGTTTTCATAATTGCAGACTCTATACTTTTTCCTCCAAAGGTAGTACTTTCTTTAGTATATCTTGTAGAACTCGTCTCATTGTGACAAATTCCCCCAGTTTTTGCTTGTCTGAGAAAGACTTTATTTCTCCTTCATTTCCAAAAGATGGCTTTGTTGTATATAGTATTCTTAGTGACCATCTTTTTTTCATTCAGGCCCCTACCATTTCTGAGACCCACTAAGTTCATATATAATATGTATAATTATTAAAAGATTACAACTCAAGCCACCAGAATGTTACATAAAATATTCTCTATCCTTCTACCTTAAAAAATATATCTTCCTAACAACCTAAAGACTAAGGTAAAATTGAGAGTCCTCATAGATTTTCCCCAAGTCAGTGGTTTAACACAAACTTGTCTTATTTTCACATTTCAGCTGCACTGTAAGGAGTATTGTGTGTGTGCACATGGAATACTCACCTGTACACCCAAGTTGACCCACTGAAGAGTCAAGCATCCATGGAACTGAGGTGAAATCCATGAGTAATATGGTCTGCTCTTAGGAGAAGAAAAGGCCCATATTGGCAGAAGAATTAGGCTGTGGTCATTTGGTCAAGGAATACTGTGGTCCTGGATACCTGGAACATGGACTACAGTAAGGAGTAGTGGCCCTAAAAAAGGATATTCTTTTACTACCTAAGACTCATTGACAGTAGACTGAGCTGTGGTTACAGAAGGACAATACTGGAGCCCCTGGAAGAAAGGACTCATTTTTCTTCTCTCTAATTATGGCATGACTTCCACCATATGCTTATATAATATTTGGAAAATCTTGTTATTCTCATCTGTAGGATGAATATAATATTTACTCAACCAATTATTATGCGCATTAAAGAAAATAATATAATTTTTAGAAAATCACATTAGGAGAAATATCTAATGTAGATGATGGGGTAATGGATGCAGCAGATCACCATGGCATGTATACACCTATGTAACAAACCTGCACATTCTGCACATATACCACACAACATAAAGTATAATAAATAAATTTAAAAAAAATAGCATACTACATTGTCTAATGCATGCAATAATAGGAGTTACAATTCTTTCTTCCTCTTTTTGATACTACATTAATATCTTCTGGAATCTTAGATTACTCGTATAATGTATTGCTTGTGTTGTTTTATATAGCAAGACTAATCTCAGTACTTAATTCTCAAGGTTTGCATAATGAATACATGATATAATATGTAAAAATTAAGTAATAAGAGGTCAATAAGTGGTATAAAAATAACCAATATATGATGTACTTAATCAAAAGAGAAAATCTCAACTTGGAAAAATGTAAGTGGAATTCATAGCTGTCTTAGACTACTTGTCTAAATATCTAAAATATCAGATCTATCTAAATATCTAAAATTTAGATATAAAATATCAGATCTATGTAAATATCTAAAATATCTAAATATCTAAAATATCATAACTGTCTTAGACTACTTACATAAATATCTAAATATCTAAAATAACAAAATATCTAAACTGAGAAGCTTATGAATGCAGAAATTTATTTCTCATAGATCTGGAATATGCAAAGTCCAAGATCAAGCACTGACAAACTCCATGTCTGGAAGAACCTGCTTTTTGGTTCATAGATGGTGTGTTCTTGCTGTGTCCTTGCAGGTAGAAAGGCCAGGCAACTCTCAGGGACCTTTTTAAAATAAAGGCACTAATCCCATTTATGATGGTTCCACCCTCACAATCTAATCATCTCACAATGACCCCACCTCCCAATACAATCACGTTGCTGATTAGGTTTCAGCGTATAAATTTTGGAAGGACACAAATGTTCAGAACATAAGAATAACTATTTAGGAGTGTTTAGGTGGAGCATTGTGATACTTTTTGTATTAAACTTTTTTATTATTTTATCTAGAAATTCATGTTTTTCATAGTTTTAATCACTTTTGATTATATACAGATGCAATTAGGAAAACTCACCAAAAATTTGTCATATAATATCAAAAAATATGTACCAGGGAGTTTTATGCTGGTCCAACTCTCAAATGTTCTGCTTTCCTCTTGACCTGCATAAGCAGATTGCATCTTGCATGTAAGTTGGCCTGGATATGTAAATAGAGCAAGATCTATTTGCATTTATTCTGAAGGCTATCTGACTCATGATAAAATAAGGGTAATGGTGGAATTTTGATGTTTAATAAGAATCATCAAAAGAGTGAAATACTCTCCTCAAGTGAGTCCTGAATACTCTCATTTATGCATCCTACTTACATGCATGCCAAAAATTGCAAAACTCTGTGATTTATATTTTTCACATCAGCTTTATTTAACCACTGCTTCTGCTAGCATGCTCACCACACACACCCAATATCAATGAAACTATGTATGTATTTCTAAGCACTATATTCGCCACACTAGTCTAGAAAGTTTAGTGAAACTTGATTCATGAAAAACTCTCCGATACTGATGTTTTGACACTTGGCCTATCATAATACAAAGTTATCAAATTCACATTGTTTATTTGAGAAGGTATCTTAGTTGCTTTTGAAAAAGTCAATAAATGTGATATGGAATTTATTTAGTTGTAGCAACAAGGTTTAATGAAGAGCATTGAAGTACAGGTGGGAAAGCGAAAACAACTGTTAAGATTTTCAATTTGTCTCCAACCAAGTTTTCCCAAAGTAATTAACTAATACGTGTTTTTCTAGGTTCCTTTTTAATGAAGAACGTTTACCGTCTTTAACCAATGTTTCTATATCATGTGAATATATTCTAAAATGATAAAAACATATGGCTATGCATTACTTATTTTTTAAAAATATGCATAACATGTAATACATTATTTTATTTATGTAAAGATGCTTTACCAATAAATAATTCAGTTGATGATTATTTTTTGAAAATAATAACCACTTAATATTACAACTTAAAAATAAATGTAATAGTCAAATCTATTGTGCTATAAGTGAAAAAACCTTTTGTCTTTCTTACTATTCTTATAAAACGCATAAAGAGGAAAATGGTTTACACATGACAAGAAGACCATTATTTCTACAAAGTTCAAAGTTGAAAATGAACTTAAAAATATAGCTCAACTCAAAAAAGCCACAACTGAAGTATGAGTATAAAATATATGATTACTTATCTAGGTTTTTTACTCCATACTGTATTAACAGAAACTTAAAAACATTCCTCAGATATGGTTAGGCTAATGTATTCTCTGTTATTTTATAGGCATTTTATTACACATACATTCATATATGTTATGAGCACTTCATCCAGAAGAAACTATAAAAACGTATATTAAAGTGCTTAAAGAATGAGAACATAGTATGGGAATCTACATCTTTGAAAAAATAAAGTTAAAAAAAGACAATTTCGGATAACTGAACATAGAGAAAATGTAGCCCCAAATAGACTGCATACAAGAAATACTGAAAGAAGTTATTCAAGGGGAGGGAAAATTACACCAGATTGAAAACCCAGAACTGCAGGCAAAACAAAATAAAAATAGTAATGTATGATATGGCTTATGATATTTGAAGAAGTAAAATATGCATCAATAAAAACACAAATTATCTGGTGAAAGGAAGTTAATGATAAGTAACTATTAGAATAATCAACTATAATCAGCTAAATATGTGTATTGTAATCTTTAGGACTACTATTAAAAATATAATGCAGAGGTGGAACAATAATGCAAATAGAGAATATTAGAAATGATACCAAAACAATTCTCAGTTTATCTAGAGAGAATGGGTGATATAACCAATAATTGCATTAAAATTAATGGACTAAATAGCCTGGATAAAATGCAGATATTTTTAGCCTGGATGAAAATCAAAAAAAATAAAATGAAACAAATCCAACCAAACAAGAATGTGTAATTTATAAGAAGCATTCTTAATATAAGATATTGGAAGGTTTAAAGTAAAAGGGTGAAAAATTGTATGATATGCAAGTGCTGAGCCTAAGAAAAGTGGGGGAGCTGTAATGAATCTCAGGCAAATTATAACTCTAGATAAAAATCATCAGAAATAAAGGGGGCCATTTTAATATCATAAAATTGCCAATTCATCAGGAAAGCATATAAACAATAAGCATTTATTTATCTAATTATAAAGCTTCAAAATAAAGAAAAAGTAAAACCCTAAAGGAGCAATAAACTAAGTCAATAAATTTAAATGATTTAATTAATACTGCGAGATTTCTGGTTTCTGGTCTGGAATGTAGGAAGTTTGAAAGTCATCACTGCAACTTCACCACAAAAAAAAAGTTGAAAAAAACCACTAAAAATTGATGACTCTTTTTAGATCCATGAGGTGAGGATACGTGAGGTCAGAAAGCGAAAAACTGACTGAAATATTGGAAGATAGGTGGAGGTAGAGAATCATGGGATCCTGGAGCAGAATCCCAGGCACAAAAACTGTGGGATCCGGTATGGGGGTAGGAAATCCCTAACTGCAGTTGACAGATTGCCAGAGGTTCATTGTGGACAAGTTTGAGAGTTAACTCTTGCTGAGGGTACTGGAAAAACAGGCAGAGAGAGTACACATTGTATACATTCCACTGACATCTATCCTACATTCTATTTATGCTAGAACAGGAAAGACTCATCTGTGGTGACAGAAATCAGAGCAGTGGCTATGAGAATTGGGTGAACTAACTAATTAGGCAAGCTTATGCAGGAACTTTCTAAGGTGAAGAAAACAACATAAAATTTAACATGGGTGTAGGTAACATGGGTGAATATACTTTTGGCAAACTTATTAGACAGCATACTTAGGATCTTTACATTGAAAAGTATATAAGCTGTACTTCAATAATAAATTTTTAAAAATTAAATGAATACACATCTAACTGTATTACTGCTTACTCTTTCTATAAGTAAAAATGTTAATTAATTAATCAAAGGCCTAATTCCACAATGCATTACCCCAACATGGCTCTGTCTGTGTAAGTGTATGTATGTATGTGGTTGCGTATGTGTGGAAAGAGAAAGAAAAGGGGAAGGAGAGAGGGAGGGAGGGATGGGCAAGGAAGAGAGAGGTGAAGAGAGAAATATACTGTAAATAGAAATATAAAACAACTTTGCCATATTGCTGAACTTCAGGAAAGTTACTTAAGTCTTCATTCTCCCACAGGGAAAAGGCAATGTACTTATTAATGAACCCAGCAGTACTATCATTTTCAATCAATATAGCAAAGCAGAGAAATATAGTCAGAGGTGAATGCAGAAACTAAAGGCAAAGAATGTTGAATTTGAAATGCAGGGTAATTGACCAACACAGTGAAAACCCATCTCTACTAAAAATACAAAATTAGCTGGTCATGGTGGTGCATGCCTGTAATCCCATCTACTTGGGAGGCTGAGGAAGGGGAATTACTTGAAACCAGGAGGCGGTGGTTGCAGAGAGCCGAGATCGCGTCACTGCACGTCAGCCTGGGAAACAAGAGCAAACTCCGTCTAAAAACAAAACAAAACAAAAACCCACAAGAAATACAGGGTAACTGATAATATTCTCCACAAAATACCTGAAAGCTTTGCATCAGTTTCCCTTCCATTTTTACATGATTCTCCCCCTTTCTGTAATAAGAATTCCCAGCTAGATTTTAGGAAAACAAGGCACAGAGGAAGTCGACAGATAGTTGCATTAGCTTTTCTATTTCAAGCTGTCACAGCTGCAAAATTGTTCAATGTAACTCTACAGGGAGTGCTACCCAGCTATGCAAATGAATTCCAAATGTGACATTTGCCAGCATGGTGGTGGTGGCTGTGAAGGCTGGGTGACTGCCATCATTCTGTCTGATGGATTGACTCATATCACTGAGGAGCCAGCCATCATTGATTTCTGCCTTTCCATCACATCACAGTGACCTTCTCCCTGCAAGGAAGGAAAGGAAAAAAAAAAATGAGTGGACAACATAAAAGAAGTACCGAGTCAAAGAGAAAGTTACAGTGTTCCTTCCTGCATTTATCTCTCCTACTCTCAAGTGCTTTCATTATTATATTATTGCCCTGCACCAAGTCATTTCATTTTACCCTCACCATATTCCATACTTACACAGTAGTAGAACCAGATTAATAACTAGCCCTCATTCTTCCTCTGTCTTTATTATGTGATTTGGTTTATCATTGCTTAATTGGTTTTTTGTCATATTTTTAATGTACTAATTAAAAAATAGAAATTAAATAGAGAATGATATTCTAGTATGATATGAATCTAAACCACGTAGGTAGAAATATAAAAGTATTGTCAGTACTCTTTCACCAAGAAAACCCTGTGTTATGTTACTTTCACTTTTGTCAGAAAAAGCCCACTTCTGTTAGTAAAATAATCCCTGTTACTGCATGAGACTATCTGGTGGATAGGAGGTGACAAGGGAGAGGAAGTAGTGTCAGAAAAGGGGATAGAATTAAGGGATCAAAAATGCCCCAAAGATGTTGATGTACCTAGAATCTAAAGTATAGTTTGCACTAAATGTTTTTGTTCTCTTACTCTTCTCTGTCTGAACTGGCCTAGGTCATCCTCCTATAGAGAAGCAGATTTTTGTAGAAAAATTATACACTGTAATAGTTTAAGAGTTATCCTTCTTGTTAAAGCGTTATAGAAGAAGGCATCGATTCTATGTTGTCAGGACAGATGTGCAAATACATTTCAGCTTTTTCCTTGGATATTTACACTGATGCCTATGACTCCTTTGAAATTCTTGACTGGGTTTGTTTAGAATATCCTTTCCTCAGTGGTGTTCAGTTGTTAAGTAAAATATAGTAACAACAGAGAAGACTTAGGGTAATTTGGTTGGAGAATAAAATTTAAAAATATTCTTATGCTTAGAAGATTCTCTAAGTAAAAGACATTCATGTACAGTTGAAATGTGGTTGTAGCTATAAGATACACGTTAAAGGACTCAAAGATTGACAGCAGTGCTAAGTAGCCTCTTTCAGCTAGGGTTATCAAAAGGGCTTCCAGGAATCATTGGGGCCTTGTCTGCAGCTGTCTCACAGGAGGACCAAAGCATGAAAGAATCTACTTCAGAAAGAATTATGGGTCTGGCTTTGGGACATTATGTGAATTCTGGTCAGATTCATAGGAAACTCACAAAGATTTTATAAATGTTGTATGAAAGAAAACTCCACAACTAGCTTGAACTAAAAGGGACAGAGATTGCTTGTCATAAAAAGGAGAATCTGGGCCTTCAAACTTTTATTGTCAGGAAGCAAAATGAGAGCACTCAGTGGCAAATTTAAATTGTTTTTCCATCTTCATTTTCAATCAACTTTATTGAATGTGTGTGTATATATAAACGTGTGTGTATGTGTGTATATATGCCGATTATACTTGAACAATTCACTGAATTTTGTCAACAGTATAGACCCATAAAACCACTGCCACAATAAAGATACAGAACATTTCCATTTCCCTAAAAGTTTGTTTTTGCCAGGTAATCTTCATCAATGGTGGATAAGATAAAGAAAACGTGGTACATGTACACCACAGTATACTATGAAGACATATAAAAGAGTGAAATCATGTCCTTTACATATAGCTACATGGATGCAGCTGGATGCCATTATCCCAGGCAAATAAACACAGGAACAGAAAGCCAAATACCACATGTTCTCACTTATAAATGGGAGGTAAACATTGAATACACATGGACACAAAAGAGGGAACAATAGACACCTGGGCTTACTTGAGGGCAGAAGGTAGGAAGAGGGTAAGAGTCGAAAAACTCATTATGGGATATATGCTCACTACCTGAGTGTTGAAATCATTTGTTCATCAAACTGCAGTGACATGCAATTCACCAGTATCACAAACCTGTGCATATACCCTCTGAATCTAAAACCATAGCTGAAATTATTAATAGATAAATAAGTAAAAAAAAAAAAAGTCAGTAAATAAATAAATGTTAGCATATACAACTAAAAATAAAGTCCAGTTTTCAAGGACCATAGGATGATAGCCTATTCTTTTCCCCATTAAATTACCTTAGCTTCTATCCCCTTAAATATCTTTGAGTGAACACACTTGATCACGTATATGCAGGGCAACTTCTGGGCAGTCATTTTATTAAAATTAATTGACCCTTTACATTTAGCTCTATTTCTGAACTCACTAGTTTTTTTCCATTGGATTACTTGTCTATTCTTGGCAATGTAACACTATCTTCATTACAACAGCTTAATGTAAGTCTTAAAGTCAAGTACTGAAGTCCTCAAATTTTGTTGTTATCCTAAAGAGTGTTTTTCATACATTTTGTAGTGAGTCTGATAATTTCTTTACCAAAACAATTGCCTGTTGGGGTTTTAAAGTTACGTTTAATATTTACATCTATTTGGTCATAAATTACATCATAATAATTTTGAGCCTTCCAATACATGAATATAATATGTTTTGCATGTACTAAATTCTTTTAAAATTTCTCATACCAATATTTTAAATATTCATCGTATACAACTAATTTGGTCAACGCATTCTAATGTGTATTAATTTTTGAAGTTATGATAAATTATCTTCAATTCCATATTGTTTATTTTTAGTATACAGAAATACATTTGAGTTTTGCATATTGATCTTATAGCATGATTCAGCTAGATGTGCATTTATAGCTGTTTATAGCTGACTATAGCTGTTTATGGGTTTGCTAAGATATTCTGCACATGTATACATAAGAGCAGTGAATAAAAAGCTAACTTCTTTTGTAACCTGTATCTGTAAGGATTTTTCTTTTCACATCGCACTGATTAAGAACTCTAGTACAATGTTGTATGAAAGTGTGAACATAGACATCTTGCCTATAAAATAGAAAAAAATCATTCAGTATTTATAGTATGATGTTTCATACAGGTTTTTTAGATGAATTTTATCCAGTTAAAGATGTGTTTATTTTTTATCTTACTGAACTTTTATTTTATGTAATAAATTAATGTTAAATTTTGTCAAATGTATTTTCTTAATCTGTTCACATTATATTTTTCTCCTATAGGCTTTTATCTTGGTGATTTGCCTTTATTACTTTTTAGAACAGTGGACAAATCTTGCATTTCTGTGATAAACTGCCTTGATTATAATATATTATCCATTTTATGTATCAGTGACTTCAATGTGATAACATACAGTTAAAGATCTTTTTCTTTTATGCTAATAAGTGATCTAGGCCTGAAGTTCCTGTGTAATGCCTTTATCTGGTTTTAGAGTCAGAGTAATATTTGTCTTATAAAAAGAATGAGAAGTGATCCCCTCTATTCTCTCTTCTGGGTAAACAAAGAATGTATAAAATTAATACCTTTTTTCCTTAAGCATTTAGGATAATTCACCAACATCTCAGCTTAAAGTTTATTTGGGAGAAAAATGTTTAATTACTTACACAATTTTCATAGATATATGGCTATTTATTAACAGATATCGACTATTTGAAACCTTATCTTTTCAAGGAATTTGTCTATTTTATCTAAGCTGCGGAATGTGTCCTAAAGATTTCCATGACATTCCTCTTTCTATTTTTGATATTCACACAGGCTACAGCAATATTCCAACTGCAATTCCTAATACCGGTGTCTTGTATCCTTACTTTTATTTTCCTGATCAGTCTGTACAGATAATTGTCAATTCTATTGATCTTAATGGAAATTAATGAAGCTGTGCTTCTTTGTTTTTCTTTTTTCTGCTTTTCATTTCTTTGACTTCTGCTTTTATATGTTTATCTAATCACTGTTTCTTTTTAATTTTTTTCTTCCTTTTCTTATTATCAGGTGGAAGGTTAAATTATTGTTCCAATGCCTTCATAATTCTATATAACTACAATGAACTTCGAATTGATTTTATTATATAATGTGCAAAAAAGTCAAAGCTTCTTTTTAAATATTTTTCTATGTAAATGTGCTGTTTTCCAATGACCACTTTTCCCCCTCATTGCTTTCTTGGCTCCTAGTGAGAAAAACTTGACTCTATATGTATGGACAGTTTCAGTTGTTCTATAGGCAAGAACTGCACTGTGTTTATGGAAAACAAATCCACCTAAAGAAAAATTGGTCTTCTAAGCACCAAAAGAGGTGGAAGATTTAATCCTGCCTTTCCAGCTCTGCTTTATTCAGAGGCAAGGGGGTCCCTGTTTTTTGACAGAAAGCATGTCAGGGCTCTTGTCTTTTCTATTCTGATTGTTATTCATTTCAGAGTTTTCAAACCAATTTTTTTTCTTCTTTCTGTACCACATACGTTGAAATCTTCAAATTGTTTTAAGAGAGAGAATGGTTGTGTCTTTGATATGGGTGTCTTCCTGTAATGTGACTACGTATGCATAGGCAGTGGGAATATTGCTCTAAATTTCTGGTCCAACCCTCAAGCCTCCATAGACCCATCCCTCAGATAATGTTCCATGGAATACATTATGATACCCTTGGAATCTTTTAGATTTTAATTTGCCACTTTGCTTATAACATTATCAAATGCTATTGTTATTGTTAATATAATATGAATGGTATCATTTTGCTTAATTATTACCCTCAATGACTACATATATAGTTAAATATATCATTTTTGGCATAAAACACTACATAAGCGAAAAAAGACAATAAAATTGGAATACATCAATTATCTGAAGGATAACTTAGCCAAGAGGCTAAATTTTGGTAAATTTTCTATTTTGTAAAAGCCCTCTGCATCTAGTAAAGAATAAAGCTAACAATCTTGTCCATCCAAAACATAGTTTTCATGAGATCCATGACCACTGAGCCACAAAATAAGTGTCACAGTGTAAATTCCTTAGAGTATATGCACTTTACTTGTATTTCTACCTGGCTTTTTTTTCATCCAATTCTTGTTGGTTTACACATATGTTTGAAAGCTCAGAGTACAACTGAAGTTATAGTTTAAAAGTAATTATTCCTATAGCAAGAATTATAAAAATAAGAGCTACCAGAATCTGATATTAGCAAATTGTAGACTAAAATGCCTAGCCCTCACTCCCTTACAAATTCAATGATTTAACAACTGTCCAGGGAAACAAGTAGCTCTGAACGAGCTCCAGTATATAATCAAGAATACGTTTCAACTCAGTGAAGCACGAAAATCGTAGATGGTGACATCAAAAAGTATATAAACAAAAATTATCTGTGTTACTCCTCCCCCAAAGCTGGCACAGCTCAGTGCCAAGAAGGATCCCCTCAATTACGACTCTCCTCTGTGGGAAAAAGGAAGATCAGGAAGACCCTGGCACCCTTCGCAACTGAGTATCCCAGAAGCAATTGACACCCCCATGGACATTCACAGCCTTTGCCATTGTGATCCCCAGCATTTTTTGCTAATGCTGATTTCAGGTCATGAAGATTTCCAGAGTTCATGAAACTGTGCCACACAGAGAAAAAGACACCACTGTGTTTCCTTGGATCCAGCAACATGATTGAACATTTCCCCTTTCCCAGTGCACTCCTCAGAGACAAAGCTGCACCAGTAGCCCACATACACCGGAACCCAATGCTGTGCCCCCCTCGAGCTGTAAATGCTGCAGTGCCCACCTGACCTTGGAATTGTTGCTGCTGTGCATCATGTGGAACCTGCAGTTCCACTTGTCCCTGAAACTGGCATTCTTGTATGCACCTGGAACCAACATCCCTGTACATCGCTGGATCTGACTGTAGACCTGGCACTACCACAAACCCAACTCAGCTGGAGATCTTTTACCCACCAGTAAGTGAAGGTATTTTTCCACTGAAGTCAGTACATAAACACTGTAAGAGGTCATGACTCCTTTAAATGTGCAGACACCCACACAATGCAACAACAAACACAAAAAATCAAGGATACATGACACCACCAAAGGAACACAAATTTCAGGAAACTGGCTCCAAAGAAATGAAGATCTACAAATTGCCTAACAATGATTTCAAAACAATTATTTCAAAGAATCTCAGTAAACAATCAGAGAAAACAGATGTAACACTCAATAAGATGAAGAAAAACCCATAAACAAAATGAAAAGTTCAACAAAATGGTAGAAATGATTTAAAAAGAACTGAACAAATTCTGGAGCTGAAAAATGTAATAAATGAAATGAAAAATGCAATAGAGAGGTTCAACAGCAGACTCAATTGAGCAGAAGAATCAATGAACTAGAATACAGGACATCAGAAATCATCTAGTCAGAGGAGAAAATTTAAAAAATAATAAAACAAGAGAGGAAAGGCTATACAAGCTTCATGGGATATCATCAAGTCAACCAATGTACTGGATTCACAATGTTTCAGATTCTGGAGCATTTTAAATTTTGGATTTTCAAATTAGGGATGCTTAACCTCTGCTAAAGTAATGATAATAATTTAGGGAAAGTGCTTACTGTGATTGCTATACCTGGAAAAACTATTATTTAAAAATGAAGGAGCAATAAAGTATTTTTTAGAAACAAAACTGATGCAATTCATCACCACTAAACACGTCTTACAAGAAATACTTAAGAGAGTTCTTCAAATAAAATGAAAATGCACTAGACAGCAATATAACAGCATATGAAATCACAAATCTCACTAGTAAAATAAATGCATAGAGAAATACAGAATAATCTGATCATATAATAGTGGTGTATAAATTACTTTTAACTCTAACATGAATGTTAAAAGAAAAAATTTTTAATACATAAACAACATAAAAAGAAGCCAACTCTCATGGCAAGAACACTATTCACCTGGGGAGGGCATAAAAGTGTAGAGCTTTGTATTTGACCGAAGACAAGTTGTGGCTAACTTAAAATAAAGGAATATAACTATATAATATTTTATACGATCCTCGAGGTAACCTCAAAAAATCCATAACACATACAAAATAGATAAACAATAATCAAAGTAAATCTACAAAAAATCATCAAATATTGAAGAAAGACAGCAAGAGAGGAAGAGAAAAGCAAAACAACTGGAAAACATGCAGAAAACTAAATACATGGATGCGAAAATCCTTAATAAAAAATATTAGCAAACCAAAGCAAACAATAGCACTTTAAAAGCATCATACAACATTACTAAAAAGGATTTGTCCCAAGGATGCAAAGATGATTGAACATATGAAAGTCCATCAGTGTGACATGCCAGATTAACCAAATGAAAGAAATAAAAAAGACATGATCATCTCAATAGTTGCAGAAGTAACACTTGCCAAAACTCAATATTCATTAATGATACATATTTACTCAATATAATATTTGAAAAAATCCAGATATAAAAAGACAAATACTGTGTGAACTCTCTTATGTGTGGAACATTAAGTAGTCAAATTCACAAAAGTAGAGAGTAGAAGGGTGGTTTCCAGGAGCTTGAGACAGGGAACAAATGGGAAAATATTAGTGAAGGGTACTGCATTTCAGTTATGCAGGATAAATACCTTCTAGAGATCTATTGCACAGGATTGTGACTACAGTTATCAATACTGTTTCATATTCTTGCAAATTGTTCAGAGGGTCAATCCTAAGTTTTTTTTCAACCATTGTGGAAGACAATGTGGCAACTCCTCAAGGATCTAGAAATAGAAATATCATCTGACCCAGCAGTCCCATTACTGGGTATATACCCAAAGAATCATAAATTGTTCTATTATAAAGACATATGCACACGTATGTTCATATTGCAACACTGTTTACAATAGTAAAAACTTGGAACTAACCCAAACCAGCCCATCGATGATAGACTGGATAAAGAAAATGTGACACATATACACTATGGAATACTATGCAACCATAAAAAAAGGATGAGTTCATGTCCTTTGTAGGGACATGGTTGAAGCTGGAAACCACCATTCTCAGTAAACTGACACAACAGAAAACTAAACACCACATGTTCTCGCTCATAAGTGGGTGCCGAACAATGATAACACATGGACACAGGCAGGGGAGCATCAAACACAGGGGCCTGTTGGGGGGTAGGGGGTGCTAGGGGAGGAATAGCAGGCGTGGGGGAATTAGGGAGGGATAACTTTAAGAGAAATATCTAATGTAGGTGACGAGTGGATGGATGCAGCAAACTACCATGGCATATGTATACCTGTGTAATAATCCTGCACAATCTGGACATGTACCCCAGAACTTAAAGTATAACAATTTAAAAACAAATGAAAAGAAATGATAATTGTGAGCTGATAGATACATCAAAGTATGGAGTGGTGATTATTTCACAATGTATATGTATTTAAAAATATTAAGTTTGACACCTTTTACTGGTTAAACATACCTCAATACTACTGGAAAAAAAAAAAAGAGCTGGCTGGGCACAGTGGCCCATGCCTGTAATCCTAGCACTTTGGAGGCCAAGGCAGGTATATCACCTGAGGCTGGGAGTTTGAGACCAGCCTACCCAACATGGAGAAACCTTGCGTCTACTAAAAATAAAAAAAATTAGTTGGACGTGATGGCACCTGCCTATAATCCCAGCTACTCAGGAAACTGAGGCAGGAGAATTGCTTGAACCCAGGTGATGGAGGTTGTAGTGAGCCAAGATCATGCCACTGCACTCCAGCCTGGGAGACAGAGTAAGGCTCCATCTCAAAAATAATGTTAATAATAATAATAATAATTAAGAGCTATTATTTATTACTAGGCTCATTGCTTATATTATTCTCATTTAATTCTCCCCTGAGAATTGTAAAGTAGGAGTTCTTGAAAATGCAAAAACTGAGGCTTATAGATAAGAAATAACCAAAAACACAAAATAATGGGCATACGAGCCTGACAATAAAGGAGAGGTATAATCCTGAACACAAAGCACACTGCCTTGATTATTGCAGTGCAGGAATCTAGGGTCGTTTGCTGTGGGGTCGCAGATCCCTACTTTTCTGTTGAACTCCTAGATGCCTCAGTTCAATAATTTTTATTCATACCGATGTGCCTTAAAATACTAAATTAAAAGGTAAAATTGTATCTAATAAGTCAGAAAACTATGAAATGCATTTTGGAAATATGTAGTTATTTCCAGAGTACTTTGTTTGTATTATGTAGCAGTTAATTTAAAAAATCAATCTCATATGTGAAAAATAAAAATATAAAGTAAAAGCAAAGTCCACATGAAAATATATCAAACTTTGCAGACATTAATAAGACCAGTATTACTTTTTGTGTATTTTCTGCAAACTTTCTATTTAAAATTAGAAGGAAATTAAGAAAAATAAATTTTCTTGCAATTAAAAAAGAAAAAATAAAATGCATTTATAAATATCTCAGTTTATCGTTTGATATCTACTGGTAACACCATTGTGCTTTTTGAAACAGATATTTTGTCCAGATAATTATAGCATGACTTTTCAATAACTCAATCATTATTGATCATTGCAGTTTATAAATAAAATTAAAGAGACTCTTAATTTTGTTTTACAGAATCTCTCATGATAGACTGGGTGAAGTGATAGCAACCAAGTCCACAAAATCTCAGTGACTTAACGTCAAATTTACTTCTTACTCATAAGAATCTGTGCAGATTGGGTTCTCAGTTCCTATTGTCTCAGCATTATAGATTGCCTTGATTGATCTTACAGTACTTCACCCTCAACCCTGCTCCACACAGCACAGGTAAGAGCATGCTGGGGAGTCCAGCCCTGGAGGTCAGGGGCACTCATCAATGCTGCCCACTTTTCCTAGGTCAGTGCAAGTCACTGGGATGTGCTTTATCTTGGGATGGTGGAGAACTGCAACAACCTTATTGATGGAGAGAGTTGAACAGAAAATATTGGTGAGTAACATTAAAATCTACTACCAGGTTCATCCATGTCCCTACAAAGGATACAAATTCATCGTTTTTGATGGCTGCATAAAGGATTATAAATCGTTCTACTATACGGACATGTGCACACGAATGTTCATTGCAGCACTGTTTACAATAGCAAAGACCTGGAACCAACCCAAATGCCCATCATTCTCAGCAAACTGACAGAAGAGCAGAAGATCAAACACCGCATGTTCTCACTCATAGGCGGGTGTTGAACAATGAGAACACATGGACACAGGAAGGGTAGCACTACACACTGGGGTCTGTTGGGGGAAAATAGGGGAGGGAAGGTGGGGGGTGGGGAGTTGGGGAGAGATAGCAAGGGGAGAGATGCCAGATGTAGGTGATGGGGAGGAAGGCAGCAAATCACACTGCCACGTGTGTACCTATGCAACAATCTTGCATGTTCTTCACATGTACCCCAAAACCTAAAATGCAATAAAATAAATTTTAAAAATATCTACTACCAATATATATTTGAAAAAGTAAGTAAAATGTTTTACTTTTTGCTTACAAGTAAAGTTAAAACTTTTACTTACAAGAAAAATGATTAGTCATTATTTTAACCTGTCAAAATGAACTATGTTGGGCCAGAAATAGCTCAAGTTTCCCCAGAAAGCAGATTTTACAAAAACACTGAGAACTTCATTCTATGGTTACTGGTATAAAAATCAAGTAATTGATTATTAAAAACATTAATTGATTATATCAATGAATCATATGCAATTACTGACTTAACATGATAATATGTTAGTTAATAACTAAAACTAAAATAATGACTGATTTGATTCTTCATAGAGTAAAAAGTATGTGGCTATTTTAAACCATGTTATAATAAAGTTTCCTCTCATATAAATATTATACAATATTCAGTGGACTAGAAAAATGCTTAAGTTGATTATATGAGGATTTTTAAAATATAGCAAATGTCTAAAGTTACTAACATGATGAGAAGAAGTATTTATAGTTTGGCAAACAACTTACTCCCAATTTTACATGCATGCAATATTGAGAAATACTGTTCTAGTTATTTAAAGACATAATAAAAATAATGTAAGTGGCAAGTATTGCACCACTTTGAGTAATAATTCACCATTCTTTTAGCTTTACTAAGCTAAGTAATAAGCTTTAAAATACTGTTGAAATCATAGATTAAACAGGTAAATTAAAATTTGGGGAATCTTTCATTTGAGATAAAATTTCCCAGAAATATATTTTAATGCAATGATAGTTTGAATTAATTAACATGTTATTTTAAATGAACTGAATAGACCCAACATGTTCTCATTTTCTGTCTTTTTACACTCCAGTGATAAAAAATAAATGCTGAGGCAAGAGCATTGCAGGGATCAGAAACAGCAAGCATAAAAGTGAAGAGACATCAAAGGTTATAAGGTTATATTCAAAGCAGCAGAGGAGGCCCTAAGGAGTAGATCATAGGAGTGCAGAGAGGAGAGGGGCTCAGGGGAGGCAAGGTCAGCCAGAGGCAGACTTACAGGGGCTTGCGGGTTTAGCAGCACATTACAAAATGTCCTGATAATATTTATAATTCTTTCCTATATCTTAACTTTAAACAAAAGTCTGCCTGCCTGCATCACCTTGCAAATTATAATTACCATTCTGACACAGCTGGAAAGACAAACTATTGAAAGTGAAGACTTGCTTCTGAGACTTTTGGGAATAAGCCATTGCTGACACTGCATTACCTTGTCTTCAAAACACTGCGCCACATTAGGGGGAAATTATTCGAGGGATTTCGTATGGTATAGAGAAGTCTGATTTTAGCACTGTTTTCTGAACTAAGACGGTCCTTTTCCAAAAGAGTGTGTGTAAACACACACAGCGAATGGACGAGCACATTTAAACTTGCATAGCACGCTGAATTCTTGGTAGACATTGAAGTAATTCTAATGAAATATGGATTTCAACTTTTTTGGAGAATAGAGAGTGTGGTAAAAAATTAAGGAGAATCTATGTGTGTATTTTAATAGTCATTTTTACATGATAAAGAGGCAATTGTATCTCTGTGTGTTCATATCTGTGTCCATCTAATAATAATAATTAAATTTTACATGGTGCTTTCTTTGTGTGAGAAACTCTTACACACAGAATATGACTTGCCATGGGCTAACATAGTGAGAACTATTATGATTTCCATTTTATAGACTCAGAATGGTGTTCACGCTTTGCTGATATTAATTGTTGCAGCTTAATTTCTTTATCTTCAATATATTAAGTACTGCAAATACTTATAAACATGGGATTTTTATAATTTTATTACTTTCTATTTGTTTGGTAAAATAATTTTCTAATGGGATTCTTTTTAATCTATTTACTAATCCATTGGTAAATTCATAAAGAGAAAAACAGGATAAATGCCCAATTTTAATAAAAAATGAATGCTTTCCTAACATCTTTGGAAGGTGACTAAATCATTTTATTTAAGGCCACTTGTCATTTGAGTGTATTTGGTGGGCCACAATCCACTGCATATATTATTGTTATCATATTTCTAATTGCCCCATTTTGGGTAGTGAGTGCATTTTCAAATTAGTCCTTCATTCTTTGGATATGAACCTGATATCAATATGAACCTAACAATATTTTTATTTACATGTTCTCTTTGCACATTTTTTCTCAAAATCTATATTAATCTGTTTCATCGAAAAGCTCTGATTGCTTTAGATTTAAAAAATGATATTTGAAGACCAAAATCTAAACTCTATGGGAATAAATGTTGACCACTGCTTCTTGGCTTTTAATTCTAGGCCTTTTTACTGGTGTACACCTGGAATTTTACCATAAACATAAATACTCACACCCACATATATTCTATTGTTGTACAGCAAATAAACTGCAAAATTCAAACAGCGTACATGTATGTCAGAGAAAAGCTTAGCTGGGTCTTCCATTTAGGGGACTACGAGGCAGAAACTGACATGTCCTCTGGGCTGCATTCTCATGTAGAAACTCAATGAGAGAAGCTCCCACTTCCCAAATCACTCAGGTTGATGGCAGAATTCAGGTCCTTGCAATTGGAGGACCAAGAGCCCTGATTTCTTGCTGGCTGTTGGCAGAAGGCTGTTTTCAGCTGCCGATATGTAAAATTCCTTTGCCATGTGAGCCTCCCTAATTTGGCTGCTTATATCAAGAACTAAAGGAGAGTTCTTAGAATTAATCCACTAGCAAGATGGAATCTTATATAATATTATTTTAATCCCATATGTGACATCCAATCTCTGCTATAGTCTATTGGTTAAAAGCATAACCCATAGTTAAGGAATAAAGATTGCATAAGAATATGAATCTCACCCCCAAAACCCAAAACGTAATAAAAAATATATAAATATATATATATATAAAGAACATGAACCTCACAAGGTGAGGCTCATTGGGAGCATTCCAGGATCTGTCCACCACCATACACATACATCTATATGTATATATACACACACACAAATATATCCACACACTTATTTTATATCTTCTTTTTTTTTTTTTTTTTGAGACAGAATCTTGCTCTATTACCCAGGCTGGAGTGCAGTGTGGCACCATCTCAGCCTCCTGGGCTCAAGGGATTCCTGTGCCTCAGCCTCCTGAGTAGTTGGGATTACAGACATGCAACACCATACCCTGTGAATTTCTGTACTTTTCGTAGAGATGGGCTGTTGCTATGTTGGCCAGGCTGATCTTGAATTACTGGCCTCATTTGTTGTCCATCTCGGCCTCCCAAAATACTGGGATTACAGGCATAAACCACTGCATCCAGTATCTTATCTTCCACATTATATGTGTGTGTCCTTTTTTCATACCACAAATTCTAGTTGTCCAGGTCATAGGAAATGATAGACCTAGATTATTTCCCATTCATGTGTTTCAGAATAGCAATACCAATACTGCATCACTAATTATGATTACTGAAACAGTTAACTTTTTATATTCTATCTGCATTATCTCTCCATTTTTATATTTGTGCTCTATCTGCATTTTCAGATTATGTAGCTACTAAACACTCTTATCTCCCATTTGTTTGCCTCCATTTAATCTTAGTTCTACCAATAATTATGCAATATATTTAATGTCAATTACCAGTCCTCATGCAGATGACTCTAGTTATTTTGGTTTTGATGTGATATCTTCGGTAGATTCCTTACAAAGCATTCATGGGAGTAATATTCCTGTGAGAGTGATTGGATGTGACATCTTGTCTTTGTCCTTTATATTCAAGGTCCACTTTCATGGTTTACGTAGTTATTTGGGAGTCTTGAATATAATACTCTATTCTATTTTGGATAAAGTATTGCTGTTGAATTTGGATGACATTCTAATTTTATTTCTCTCTATTTCACATAGTCTTTTTTGCCTAGAAACATGAGAGATCTTTATTTTTTTAATATAGTAATTTTTTCAGAATATACTTTGTTGTGGGTTATTCTGGAGCAGAATTATCATGTACAGTATTCTTTTTTTCAACTTTTGTTTCAGTTATTTAAAATATGTATCTTAAAAATTTACTTAAATTATAACTTAAGAACTTTTTTCATTTGTTTAGTTTTCATCTTCAGAACTCCTTATTCTCTGCATGTCAAATCATCTTAGCCTATCTTTCACATGTGTCCCTTTCTCTTGAATGTTATTTGAACCTTTTGATTGCATTTTCATTTTTAAAATTGTTTCTCTTCACCTTCCATTTGCATTAGTAATTTTTGTATGTTTGCTCTTGTGTTCCTTCAAATTTTTTCTTCAATATTAAAATTATATTTGCTTATATGCCTATCTTTCTTGAGTTCTCAAGTATAATTTATTATTCTAAATTATGATCTTATTTCATGTCATATATTTATGTCTTTTGGATTATTCTGAAATTGCTATTAGAGTTATTATTTTATGCATTTATTTCTTGCATGATTTTATTCTTTTGCGGGAATCTTTTGTCTCCTAAATAATTTTTTCTTATAATTACTGCTTGTGAAATTTTACCTTTAGTTTATTGCTCATTTTAATGAAATTTTACCTTATGTAACTTGTAGAAATAGATGGTTTAGATGGCTTTTCTCATTTCAACTAACTCTCCCTCTGTCATTTTTGTGGAGTTAAATTAAAATCATTGCAGTGTGTCTCATGTTTTCTCCTTCTTTATTTTTCTAACTTTGATCTATACATTATTTCTCTTACCTTAATTCCAACCAATTTTAAGTCCATGCTCAGTAATTTCTTCTCAGTGTGAAGTCCTGTGTGGAAAGGGGGCTCTTGCCAGATGGCGTTTTCGGTTCATGGCAGCTAGAATTCTCTGCTCTCCTCAGTCTTCAGTGCAGGGCTCCTAGAATTCATCTTCTATTGAATTGGATAAAACACTTCTCATTTCAGAAGCTGTTTTCAAATTGACCTGCAATTCTTTTAGTTATCTTGAGGATATCGTGTTTTACAACAAATGCCCCCTTGCTTTTTTCTGCTTTCTCCCTACAGATATCAATTATTTAATTAATTTTTCTGTAGTCAGTGGTTTATCTCTACTTTGCTGTATTTAAAGGTTATACTTTATTATCCAGTTACGTTGTAAATGTTGGTCATAAATTTTTTTAATTTTGCTGTATAATTTTGATTGTTTAGTAATTATGTATTTCGAAACATATACAAATTTTAGTTGCCAGCTCTACTATCTTCTCCACCAGATAGTTTTATACCTGATTTTTAAATTTTATCTAACATTAATTTTAATGATTTGTTCCTTTATCCATTTCCTTATATTTCCTTGATTCGTCAAGCTGCTAGTCTTTCTATATTTGCCTGTTTTATCATACTTCCCACTAATTTTACCTTCTCTTTTCTTTTATGTCTAAATACACAATCTGTTTCTCTACTAATTCTTCTTCCAGTGCACCAATGATCAAGGTACCAATTCAACTATTGATCCCTCTAGATTATCAACTATTTATTATCCAACCAATTATTTTCTTTTCTCATTATTTATTTTTATCTCTAAAATGGATTTATCCATATGATGTATGCCTCACTCTATCAAGATAAACCAATGTCTTATAGAAATATGTGTTTATGTATATATAATTTGTGTGTGTGTGTATACATATAATTATTTTCTTCTATCTTTTCATCATCTGCGTTCAGATGAAACTTGAAACACCTATACACTACCGTAATATTTTCTGAAATGCCTTGATTTTTGTTTTCAGGCATATTGTAATACATGTAAAATATTTATTAGAATTTTCTTTGATACACGAATCCATGTTTCAAGAGTTCTAATTTAGCACTTTTATATATTTTAGATACTATGCTAGTTTTAGTTTAGAGAAAAATTTAGATAATCTATGTTTTGTTTTGTTTTTAATCTGTAAACGTATTTTTCTCTGAACATGTGACTATTGCATTGGTTACAACCTTATTCTTTCAGTAAGCTATATGTTATTTCACTACTTTCTACTTTTCATGTGGTATAAAAGAAGTCTGATGTCAGTGTAATTTTTTTTTCTTTTGAAGAAAACAAGTTCCTTTGATCTGGAAGATTGGAATTCGTTTTAAACAGAATGAGACAAAGTATGTGCTTTTTCATATAATTCTGTCCAGATTTAGACACATTCTTTAAATTTACAAACATAGCTATTTCTTCAACTCATGAACATTTTCCTCTGTTTTTAAAATAATTCTTATATAATTCTATTATTATATAATTCTATCTTATATGTGTTTCTTTTTCTCTTACTGGAACTTCAACTGCTTGCAATCATCTGCATCTCCCAGCAATTATTTCATTCATTTTATATTTTTTCTCTGTGGTATGAAATATGAATTTCATGTGATCCTCAAGGCCACGAATACAGGTGCAAAAAAGTTTATCTTTTGCTTGATTTTTCTTATTGAATTCTGAGTTAATAAGTGATGTTTGCTTGTTTTTAGTTTCATCGTATTTTTTTTATGATTCTCCTTTTTCTTTTCTTGCCTATTGAATACATTGTTTCTGTGATAGTTAATTTTATGTGTCACCTTGGCTGGGCTACAGTGCCCAGATATGTGGCCAAATATTGATCTGAATATTTCTGTGAGGGTGTTTCTAAATGAGATTAACATTTGAATTATAGACTGAGTAAAACAGATTGTCTTGCAGTATGTTTGTGGACCTCATCCACTCAAATGAAGGCTTGAATAAAACAAACAAAAAGCCTAACTTTCTCTGAAAAAAACAGGAGAGTTCTACCAGTCTGAAGGCCTTTGAACTTGAACCACAACATCAGCTTTTCTCTGAGTCTCCAGCTTCCCGGTTCAGCCCACACCACACATTTGGATTCACCAGACTTCATAAATATGTGAGCCAGTTCCCTACTTCTCTCTACATATGTGTGTACACATCTTGTTTGTTCTGTTTCTCTAGAGAGCACTTACTAATGCAGTTCTCTTGAGCAGCTATGTTTTGTGGATTGTTACTTGTTCCAGTCCTTATCTCCCTTGCTTCTAGTGGATAACCATAAATCCATTGCCAGTTTTCTTTCATGACTCACTGGAGCTCACAACTGTTTGCTGGACAACTATAAGAGGTGGCGATTTCAAAAGTGGTGAAGGCAATGCGTAAGCCCTCTCTGGCTAGAAAAGCTGAAATGGGCAGGCAAATAAACTATACTGAGGCATGGGGATAAACTCTGACTAATTCCCTTCTTCTTTTCCTCTCCCTATTTTAGAGGATCCAACCCAATTCAGCAGAACCTTCTCAATCTTGCAAAGGCAGTGGTGTTTGGTTAGATCAGAGGGTACCAACATGGACTTTTACACAGGGGTTGGCCTATTTCGATGGCAGAAGCTCTTTCCACAATTTTATTTTTGAAATTTGAATCCCAAGTTTGTCTTTGGTGTCATCCAAGTTTTATAAATCCTAATATTTTTTAGAATCAGGATAAATATACAGTTTAGATTTCATAAAGGAGGAGGAGGCAGTTGTATCCAAAAGTAAGCTTCACAATTTTTATTACATTATTTGAAATCTTTGCTATTTCCCTCAAATTTCATATTATGATATAAATATGTACTTAAATAAATAATTTCACAATGCACTAAAAATTCTAAACATATTTTATTAATATAAAATATATACTAAAATTGACTTCAGGAGTCTAGGCAGTTTTTTCAGTTTTATTCAGAAGAAGCACGAATGTACACAATTTTTTAAAAGTCCATTTAGAAGAAAGATAGTGATATTTATTCTTCTCCCATATATTTATGTTTCAACTGACAACTGATTTTGCTAAACTTTGCAAAGATGAACAATTTATTCATATAAAACAGAAAAAGAAAAATGAATAAGTTGTGTGACCCATGGCCTGATTGAATAGAAAGACATTTACTCAACTAAGATGTGATCATTCACTCCCCAAACCATCCCTCTTTCTCTAATCATCATTCATCTCTCATTCAGTTATTAAGCAAAAGTATTGAAGTACCATTGTTAACTAGATACTGCAATAACATATCATGCAAGGTAAGGAGCAGGCAAGTTAACTAAGAATTCAATAAAATGTCATAAATCCTCTCAGAACCACAGGCCCACATTTCTAAAGAGATCAAAACGTTTCTCCTCAACTATTTTAGCTCTTTTCTTTGTATTATGTATTATGCTTCTGTGTTTTCCTTTATAATTGCCTTAAGTCATTGTTTTTAAGATGCATTAAAGATAGCAACATTTTATTTTATTCAGAAAATAGGAATTGAATACATTTTAAAAAGAATCTGGAAGAGGCACTGAAATGTACAACCAACTCTAGTTTGACCTTCTGGAGGTATCTGAAAAAAACAGTATTAGAGAGCGTTCAGGGTATTTTTAGCATACTAAGTCATGTCTTCTATATTAATCTTGAAATATACCATTCAGGTAAAGATGAAACGGTGAGCTATAGTCCAGAGAGTATTATCTGCAAGAGCTGTGTTTGCTAAATTTCCTAAGCAAGTGGAGTAGAAAGAATAGAACTATATGGGAATTGACCTGGAAATGCATTACATCCAGGAGGTGGGGAAGGGAACAAGACAGAAAGACACAATACCTCACTCGAGAGAAGTTTTCCAATTATGCAAAATGTTTCGGTGGAAAACTTATTCCTTCAGGAAGTAACATTAGGTTCTGAAATTGAATTCCTGACACAGCCAAATAAGCTTTTATCAAAATTTCTATAACTGAAAGAGAACAGAGATCCTAAGAAACTATATACCAAACTATTAATCTATACTTCAGTATTTATATTTAAGTTTTTTTTTTAAACTTGGGTTATCAGAGGTAGAAATTACAAAGAGGTGGGAGTGCAAAGTACATTTTCCACCAAGATGGCAAAAGACTTGAGGAGAAACTGGCCTCTCTTGCTCTTGTAATTCTGAACCAATCCATTTTCAGGATCTGAATATATTACTAATAATGTAATGAAAATAGATAAGATTTCCAGAAGCTAAATGTGATTTAAAAGTAGATATATTAATAAGAAAACTAAATGCATAGGAGAGCTTTCTATCATAATAATAATCAAGACGTATGATGAGTTGAGGCGGATAATTTAGAAAACTACAAAATAATTTTTAAAAGATAGATAATTCCAAGATTTAAAAAATGTTTATTAAAGTTTCTTGAAGCTATAAAAGGTTTTTCATAATAAACAAGAATTACTCCATAATCATAAACATCCAAAATATTTCTGTAGCATTTTTGAAGGGTAATATAGAGTATAGTTGAATTTTCTGTGACTTTTTAATTCCATCTTCATCTGATTCTCCCACATCATGCTTTTCTAATTCCAGGGTTTATCAGATGCTCTGCTGGTAAAAGGCTATAAAAATCCAACAGTGACAGAGAAGACCCTCAGTAGACAAAAATGTTCCCTCTGTTTCATGCCTTGAGTCTTTTGAGAAAGGTTAATAGTTTATTTTCTTTTCTCCACAATGGTAAAGAAGTTGTGATTACATTTTTTCATTCCTTCAGTGTATTTAATATGAAATAGAAAACTAATTTCTGGATTAGTCTTGATTTAGACACATTTTCAGTGGTATATGACACAATGTCACTATCGCAGACATTAAAAAACCAAAATATCTCTTGCTTTGTGACTGATGGTGTGGATACAGAAATAACAAATTGAAAAACAGCAAGACAGAATGCACTTTGGGCGTGGTGTACGGAGCGGAACCTGTGACATTCTCATTCTTTTCTTGTATTCAATTAAACCCCCTGGCAGCTTAGTGAAGAAGGAAAATGTGTTTAACCCAAAGATACATATATTCCAAGAACAAGGACATTGTCCAAGGAAACAATTCATCTCTGTCCAACTGGAGGTTTGTTCAATTTTTCAGTAGAAAGAAATAATGATTTCTTCTAAAGGACAAAGATTGACAACAATTGAATAGCAGATTAAGTACTTCCATCTGTTAAAAAACACTGCTTTTCAATTTCACTATGGACCATGAAAAACAGAAAGCACAAGTATTATTTAAAGGTTTGTAATCTGTTCAATAATTTTGATAACTTTAGTTCTAAATTATATGTGTTAATATATTGTGAAAATAATTTTTAGCATTTAAAATCATGAATTTATCTTGAGAGTCTTTCCCTGAAAAATGATATATAAAGTATACTTTTTGTTTTTATATTTTTAATAAACACTACAATTTCTGTCCTTATTGAAATCTGAGTTTGAACTCTTTATTATAAATGGGAGCATATATCCAATATCCTGAGGAAGCAGGTTATAAATAACTACCTTATCCTTAAACTATATTCAGGACTTTTTTTGAATAAAAATTTTTAAAAGTCTGATGATCATGACATTTTAGTGCTTTTAACCAATCCTTTTTTCCAGATCAGAAAATATCATTTAAAGTGTGGAGATATAGTAAACGCATTGAACAACTCATTTCAGGTTTGTTGTTACTATTGTTACTGTTGTTTTAGGATTCCACTGGCTTTTAAAGTACTGCTAGTTAAAAAATGGAAGTCTGAGGGACATTTTTTAATTTGTAGCTTGGGATGTTCTTCCCTCAATGGGAAAAGTTTGGAGGCCATGTCTGCACTCAGTATAGTGACGACACACAAGTAGTACAGCAAAGCACAGGTGTTGATTGTCTCACTCCCCGAGCAGGGGTCTTCCATTTTATTTTCATGCATCATTTACAAGTTGCTGCAATGATTCCACAAAGTCAGCATATCTCACCAAGCTAACATAAAGTGAATTTGAAGGGAAGAAATACATTCTGTGATATCTAGGCAAGTTTGTTTCTGTCCATTGATTGCATTTGAAACACAAGTCAATCAGAAAGAAAGATTAATACTGTGGGTAGGTGTTAGCAAGTGTACAGATCTGCACAGTGTGGAAATGTTCACTGAGCTCATTTCAAAGGAACAACATGACAAAATCAAGCTTTATATTCCAAACATGGAACATCAAGATGCAGACATTACATTATTTACATAAATGTGTGTGAGGAAAAACATATTCCTAAAACAATTATATATTCAATAATATAATTGTAATTTCAGGTTATTTAAAGAAAACATAATTTGGAAATATAAAAGGAATTGTTAAATCAATTGAGTAACACTCAACAGAATTCAAAGTTTCTAGTTTAAGCAACATGTAATCTGTGAATTCAGATTTGTACTGAGCAAATAAAAGGGTGACATTGTCATTCTCCAGGAAAAAAAAAGTCAAAGAGAGTTGCAGATGCTATTTTTTAGATAGAGGTAACCTGAATGAAGGAACATCCAGGGATATTCCTGCAGGACGTGAAAAGATCTCAGATTCATGTTTAGCATTTGTCAAGGTATTGGTGGCATCTAAGCTATAGGATTAGATGAAAGGGCTATAGAAAGAAAAAACAGTTTTAGAGCTAAGTTCTGTATTTCATGTATAGAAGCTTAACAAAAGAGGATAATCCCGTAATGCGAACTGTGGTAAAATATCTAGTTAACTAAGACAGAATAAAGTGAAAGTGGGGCTCCAGAGTCCAAAGGAAGAAATTCTCTTAAGAAACACAGTGATCTGAAATGCTGTTTTTGAGTAGTTAGGTGAGAACTGAGGATTGGATTTAGCAATGAGAAAGTCAATACACACACACACACACACACACACACACATTCAATGAAGTCACAGAAGCACTGTCTTAAGGGCACAGGTGTAAGAGAAAATAGATAGAGACAGTCAATAGAGGTAGGATTTACTGCAAAAGGGAGCAGAACTATCCCATTCTAACTTGAGGGAGTTACATGAGCTCAAGGGAGATTGTGTTAAAAATTCATAATAAGAAAGTAGGTTTAATCTAGTAGAAAGAGAAATAGTAATATGTATTAAAGAAGATACAAAAAGCTTTTAAAGAAGAAAACAGAAAAAAAATACAGAAGAAAGGCCCATCCTAAAATGTAAAGTACTAACGAATATTATAAATCAATTAGATAAAAACACTTGCCACTGGAAAATCCAAAGGAAGAAACTGAAAAATATATGGAATCTAAGGCAGTAATCTTGGGAATACATCACTCAGGGAAAGAAGAAAGCTTGGAAAGAAGTACTAAGGAAATTGTGCAAACACAAAAAAATTATAAAATCAGGAACCACTTTAAATTTCATTTTACCTTAAAGAAAAACTATTGAATAAATCATACCTTACTATAAGAATAGAAAGTATGCTCCAAGCCAACAAACTGTAATCATATAACCATAATCTTAACCACATCTGTATACAGTTGTTATGGAAGGCTCTTAGATTATAAAAATGTGTAATGTAGAAAATGTCAGATGATATCTGTATTGGTCAATTTATGCTGTCAAAGCAAAATATCTAGGGTAATTTATAAAGAATAGAAATTTATTTCTCATAGTTATGGAGACTGGAGATCCATGGTGAAGGCACCGTAGGTTCAGTATCTTGGTGAGAGTTGGTCTCTGCTGCCAAGATGGTGCCCTGTTGTGCATTCTCTGGAGGGAGGAAGTGTGTTCTCATACAGTGGAATGGATAGAAGTGGTTAAAACAGAGGCAGAGAGTTGAATTCTTTCTGTCAAACCCTTCTATAAAGACACTCAAATGAAGGCTTGAATAAAACAAAAAGCCTAACTTCCTCTGAAAAAAACAAGGGAATTCTACCATTCTGAAGCCCTTTGAACTTGAACTACAAGTTCAATCACCTCCTAATTACCTCCTGAGGGCTACACCTTATAATACTATTGCATTGAGGATTCAAGTTTCAACATGAATTTCAGAGGGGACAAAAATATTGAAAATATAGCAACATACACAGAAATATATGCATTCAGACCACTGGAAAACAGCTTGGCTTGGCCACATCTTATAAAGTTAAACATGAACTTAACCAATGACTCATCCCTAGGTAATTACCCAAGACAAACATAAGCATATATCCACACAAAGACCTGTATACATATTTTAATAAAATCTTTATTCAGAATCACCAAGTGTAAACAACTCAAATTTTCATGGTGAATGGGTAAATGAATAAATGAGTTGCAGTACACTTACCCACCGGGACACCACTCAGTGAATAAAATGGAAGCAATCATTGATATATACAACTTGATAAATAATTGCTAAATAAAAAAGTCCTGCACAAAAAAAAGGGCTATATATTCAATGATTTCATTTATGTACAACATTTGGAAAGGCAAAATTATAGAAATAAAAAATAGGTTAGTGGTTGCCAGGGGATGGGGATGGGAGGAGATGATTAACTGCAAATAAGCATGAAAGAAGTTTATAGAATGAAGAAAATATTCAATTGCTTTAACATTTTGCTGGTTTCTTGACTTGTTTGTCAAATCTCATAGTGCTGTAAACCTTAAAAAGGTTAATTTATTTTATGTGAAATGAACCTCAATAAACCCAATGTAAAATATGTATTATGTGTGTGTGTGTGTGTGTGTGTGTGTGTGTGTGTGTGTAATTTAAATATATAAAGATTAGATCAGTGTTTCCCAAATGCGCGTGGACATCTCTGGGGGATTTTATTTAAAATGCAAATTGTGAAACAGTAGATCTGTGGTATGTCCTGGGATTTGACATTTTTAGTACTTTCCAGGGAATGCCCATAATGTTCACTTATGGATCACTCTTTCTGTAGCAAGGGATTAGGCTGTGGTATAAATCGAATTGGACCATATTCATGGAGTTAAAAAATTAAAAATAATTTGAATAAATTGTAGTCTATAATTTGGAACAGATATTGAGAAGTTGGAGAATTGGAGGGGGCCGTGTAGCTCAATTTTTAACAAAATAGAGTCTGTGAGGAAGGAAGTCTTGATTTTAGCCAGTTACAAGCTGATGGAATTTGTCAGTTGATTTTGATTGACATAATCCCTTTTGATGATCAACAGGATCTGAATTTTCAAGATTTCATTCATAAAATTCTTGTGAAATTTTGCGCACAAGTCCACTCTCATTACAAGATACAGTGGGCAACATTTACTTTTTTATACTTGAACTTTTGGAGGAGATGTGATATTTTTAGTAGAATTGTATTTGGAATTGGCATAGCATGTTTCCGAGAAGGTCAGTGATTATTGTTCAGCTTTTGCTTTATATTAGTACCCTAAGGAAAGTTTTCATATCAGTGCTTCCTTCTAAATAAGTAAAGAAGATGTTTCAACTTACGGTGGAAAACTTTCACTGTGTCAAGTCATATTCCATTTCTTATTTTTCTTGTTGTAATTGGTTGCAAAATGAGACCTTAGCAAATTTACATAGTAGACACCAGAATATAAATGACTTGGCATGATTTATGCCACAATGCTAATTTTATCTAATTTATTAAATGATAACAATGATACAGTCAAAGTGTTTGTACAATATTAGGAACGTATTTTCTTCCTGGGGGATAATTATAAATGCATCATGTTCTAGATATTTTATTTTCTAGGTTCAACACTTTATGAATAAGACGTGTTTTTAAATGCTTACCTTGACCTTATCCTGGTTAATGGTAAAGATGAAAGTGTGAAATGCCACCAAAACAGCTTTTCTCTCTTGATAGCATTAACACTGATCACATACTCCAAGCCACCTTCTTTATTTCTGTTCTGCAATCTTGTCACAGAATTTGTTAACTCTTTTCTAGTATCCAATTTTTTTTTCAAATTATCTTTCCAAGGTAAAATATACAAAACTAGAAACTAAAATCCAGTATCAAATGTGAAAGGAATTAATGTCAACACTTGTTACAGCATGAGGAAATATGCCTGATTTTGTCACTCAGACAGACTTCTTTTTTTTTTTTTTCTTTTTGAGACAGAGTCTTACTCTGTTGCCCAGGCTGGAGTACAGTGGTGTGAACTCAGCTCAGTGCAAACTGTCCCTCCGGGGTTCAACTAATTCTCCTGTCTCAGCCTCCCAAGTAGCTGGGATTACAAGTGCATGCCACCACGCCCGGCTAACTTTTGTATTTTTAGCAGAGACTGGGTTTCACTATGTTGACCAGGCTGGTCTCAAACTCCTGACCTCAAGTGATTTGTCCACCTTGGCTTCCCAAAGCGCTGAGATTACAGACATGACCCACCATGCTCGGCCTTAGGACAGAAGTTTTTAAATGACTTTTTAACACCAAAATGATTTGTAACAAATTTATCAAATGATTTATGTTAAATGCAAAAAATATTACAATTCTCAAATGTTACCCTTATAACTATTATATGCTCAATTGATTCAAATATTGAAATATCCTAATGGATATTTTATGGACTATCCTATTAGAGAAAAATTGGATTGGCACTTACTTCTTGTTAAACAGCAAATGAGCAACTATACTGCCTACATAGAAGAAGTACAGTACATTGACTTTGCTTTCTGTCCACAGAATATTTCCTAACTGAACTTTTGTTTATGTTTTTATTTGTTTTATTTACTTGAGTCACCAGAAGCCCTATAACAATTTAAAAATCCATCCTAAATATAGTCTTTCATCTCAGATAACTTTGTAACATACAATACCTGTTTGAGACGCACAACTGGAATAGAGAATTTTATGATATGTATCTACTTCCAGAGCTGAGCCAGTCAAGATTAATTAGATCAGAGTTCTTGCCGCTGTGCAGGACGCCACGACACTCTGGGCTTAGCTCTTGTCAATCTCATCAGTGAAACAAGGTGTTGGTCAATACTTAGATTAGATGACTCTAAAGAAATTCAACAAGAATGATTGCTGGCGGCACAGTAGATGGCACTACTTCCTTTGAGACATTTTTAATGAATACCATTGGCGGGAGATCACTACTTCTAAAATATGGAGCATTAAAGCCACCAGGTAGAATCATAAAGCCACCTAACTTTCTCAGTTCTTTTGCCAATCAAGTGAATGTTAGAGTTGCATTTTTTAACGGCTTACAAAAAATACAAGAAAGCTTTCCCACAATACCCTCCCTCCAAAAGCAAAGCAAAAAGAAAACATCAAACACACACACACACACACACACACACACACACTCTCTCTCTCTCTCTCTCTCTCACTCAAAAAAAAAAAAAAAAAAAAAAACAGAGAAGCTTCTATCAGTCCCTGATTAGTAGAACATTGAAGAAAATTAGAGAATTCAGCTGCAGTTACGGTCCTCTAGCCTCCTCTCCCTACTCACTCTTCATCTCATTAATGTAGTTCATTAATACTTAATCTCATGTAGTACTAGAGCCCAGAGCATTAAAGTAACCTCTCACTATGAAACTTGGATGCACAGATTACTGTGTTGGAAAAAATGTTTAAACTACTCATGGAAATCATGGATTTCTATCACCGTTTATTATCACCATGTCTCCTCTACGTTTAATGCCAGAAGTCCCAGAAACAGCACATTTCTTCACTGTGCAGCTTTGTCTGTGAGAAGGTAATTAGATTCTGTCCAAGTGTGTCTACATGTTTATCCCTATAAATCCTAACCTACAGGGAATGGGCCTGCCTCTTAGGGCCACACAAAAGGCTAGTTCTCTTTATGCTGCAGCTTTTCACATTTCATTTTCTTCCAACAGTTGTGTTTTTTACAGATGAAACATTTAAATATTTTCTTACAGGACAAACTTGAGTTGCTCCATCATTCTAGCATTGGTATTTAAAAATGTATTCCATTTTTCTATCTTCATGTTAAAATATGCTCTGCAATAACAATGTTTAACAATTATTCAGTATGCCAGGATTTCCAAAAAAATGTTTACGAGTTCTGTTTTAAATCTACTCAATGATCTGAGAGTTGATGGTTCATCTCCTAAGATAGATTTCTCCCTAGAAAAATTAAAAAAAAAAAAAAACTGCGAGAAGGATTTCATTTTCCAGAATAAGACATTGCATTCCTTTAATGTATATAATGTGGCTGTGATTCATCTTCTTCTAATAAATTCATTTATTTATTCATTAAATGTGTGCAAGGCTATATGCTAGGTTTATAAGTTATATAAAAGAGAATCAGTCATCAATCCCAGTGGCAAGGGATTATAGTCATTGAGAAACATAAGATACATTATGTAAGTTGTAACATGCAATTAATTCCTCAATGTTGAATATAAACGGTAATTCAAAGGGGTGAAGACTGTTTTTAAGTGAGGCTCAACTTTATTCCCTTCTTTGAAGATTTTTAAAAAATAGTTCTTTTAGAGATAGAGTCTCACTACATTGCCCAGGCTGTACTGGAACTCCTGGGCTCCAGCAATCTTCCTGCCTCCACTGCCCGAGTAGTTGGGACTACAGGCACACACCATTGTAGTGAATTGTCCTGGCATACGTTTTAGTCATCATGACATCCCAAATATGGAGCATTTTAAAACATTAAATATTACATTATAATCTGTATAATATGCTTACTCTATAGTTGTTAGGATGTTTGGATTGAGCCCAACAAACCTTTGAAATCGACGATCTATAATCCAAGCAAATTCAAGTTGTCTCAGGCAGATATCATGTGTTTTCTAGGCACTTAAATAGGCGGATTCATATTTCTTTTTCTCAAAAAGCTTGCAAAGTAGATATTAGACCCAACATTACAAATAAAGTTATCAAATTCTGGATATGTTCAATCATTGACTCTGTCATATAGCTAATAAATCACAGATCCTGTTCTGATATGGCTGTAGACAGACACGGGTTAAATATTTTACACTCTTCAAATAACATTTTCATTTTCATACTTACCAAAATTGCTTGTCTTGACAGAAGAACTGAAGAATTGTAGATGTGACCAGAGAAGGAACTGTTCACAGGTGCTTCTCATTCACAATGATTATAGCGATCAGTGTCTTTTTAGAAACCAAAAAGCTTAGGAAAGGTATGTGTGATGGTTGTTACTCTTTTTCTAGAGTTTCTAAAGAGGGTACGAATCTGGTCTTTTCTTAAAGACACACATCTGAAACTCACATATCCACCAAAGTAAATTTGGAGGGCTTGACTCAGATTTTATTCTAAAGCTGTTCCAACAGGAAATTACTGTAAGGCATTTTAATGCACAGAATTTTTAAAGTTCAAACGATAGTTGAGAGAAGAGCAGTATGAAATTAGTATAGCTCAGGTTCTTCTTTCTTTCATGTATTAGGATAATGAAGTTAGTGTCTATGTTTCAGGAAAATGGATGATGACATCCACTATTGATTTCTGGACAGGTTGAGAACAATATTATAATAATCCATACCAGTCAGCTTGACCTTTTACTGATTTGGCCTTTATCTGGAGTGGGAGGGAAAAAAGAGAATAAAATAAAGGTTTCTATATGAATCAAGGATAACATAAGAATTGTCACATCCCTGGACTTTATTATTATTTATCATTAAAGCACAGTGATCCATCAAGCCATTTATCTCATTAAAGACCTATAAAGTCAAGAAGACAGGCCATGGTGCAGCTTCATAAGATCTGCTCAGCAATCAACTTTTAATGTTTTTCAAGGTCTGTATGAGAAAATGGGCCAGAGAAGTAATAATGGGGGCTGTAAGTTTCTGTCACAGCTCAAATATCACCTCCATAAAGGTTTCTGGGATCTTCCCACTTAAAATCAATTTCTTCTTCCTACATACTGTACCTCTATTATAGGTCATGGTTTATAACTATAGAATGTTATGGTTCTGGGAAGGCCCTTAAGAATTAAGTGATGACTCACACCACAAAGCTTGTTAGAGGAACAGAGGGCCTTTTAAAGACTCTGTCTGCTTCACTAGATTATAGTTCCTGGACATTAAACCAAGTCCTCCCAACTATCTTTTTAACCTAGACTTCACATCTCAGAATACTAGTGAATAAGATTGTCCAGGCAATAAAAGCTGATCAGGGAAAGAAAACAGAATAAGGACATAGTGCTGCAATAAACACGGGGGTGCAAGGATCCCTTTAATATGCTGATTTCTTTCCTTTGGATAAATATCCAGTAGCAGGATTACTGTGCCAAATCCTGCTTTCCACAGTGGCTGTGCTAATTTACATGACCTCCAACACAGTTTTAGAGCTCCTCCCTCTAGTCTGCATCCTTGCCAGTATACGTTTGTTTTGTCTTTTTAATAATAGCCATCTAACAGGTATGAAGGACTATCTCATTGTAGTTTTAATTTGCATTTTCCTGATAATTCTTGATGTTAAACATCTTTCATATGCCTGTTGGCCATTTGTATATCTTCTTTTGAGGAAGGTTTATGCATGTCCTTTCTCACTTTTTAGTAAGATTTTTATTTTTACTGTTGAGTCATTTGCATTCCTTATGTATTCTGAATATTAGTCTCTTGTCAGATTAATAACTTGCAAATATTTCATCCAGTTCAATAGTTTGTCTGTTCACTCTGTTGATTGTTTTTCCTGCTTTGCAGAAGCCTCTTTTAGTTTGACACATTCTCATTTGTCTACTTTTGGTTTTGTTGCCTGTGCATTTTAGGTCTCATCCACAGAATCTTTGTCTAGACCAATGTCCTGAAGTATTTCCCCTAAGTGTCCATCAATGATTGAATATATAAAGGAAATGGTTTAAATATTATACATAATAGAATAATATAGAACACTAACTAGTTGGCCATAAAAAACATGGAAATCATGTTATTTGTAGCAACATGGACAAAACTGGAGATTATTTTGTTAAGTGAAATAAGCCAGCACAGCAAAACAAACAACACATGTTCTCACTCATATGTGGGAGCTAAAAGAGTTGATCTCATGGAGACACAGAGTAAAATGATAGACACCAGAGGCTGGGAAATATATGCAGGTAGGGGCAGGATAAAAAGACTTTGGTTAGTGGGTACATACAGTTAGATAGAAGGAATAAGTTCTAATGTTCAAGAGCAGAATACAGTGACTATATGTAACAACGATGTATTGTATACTTCAAAATTTCAAGATGAGAGAACTTGAATTGTTCTCAATATGTAGAAATGAAAACATTCAAGAAGATGGAAACCCTAGATAGCGTGACTTGATTGTTATACAGTCTATGCATACAATAAAACATCACATGTACCCCCAAAATATGTTCAAATGTTTATATCAATAAAAAAGAGAGAATGACACACCTGTGGGCAGCATTTCATGGATCTGAAATGGAGGCAGGGGTCCACTGACACAGAGGTGAGACGAGAATTTAAAATAGATGCCAGACAACCAGAGAAGGGAATGTTTGTTTTGCATAAAAGCAGCAATAAATATTCAGTGCAAAGTCAGGATTTTTGAAGATGTTTAAACTAGCTCGATTTCCATATTCATGAGGAGTGCACGAAGAGTAGAGATGGTTGCCTAGTATATTGATTTCTAAACTGCACATCTGCATGATTACTGCCATTTCTTAAATCTCGAAAATGTCACATATATGTTTAGAGCAGATATACAGTATGAACAAAGCAGTGTTGTCCAGTGTTGAAGAGTACAGGAGCTAGTGCCGGAATGCCTGCTTTCAAATCCTGACTCCACCAATTACTCGCCATGTGATTTCTGGCTGTCACTTAGATCTCTAAGCCACATTTGTAAAATGAGGAAAATAATAGTATCAACTAGAGAAGTAAATCTGAGAGCCAACATTTCTATGGGAAAATTCTTATTCTGTGTACTGGTCAAGATTTAGATAGAGCAGCAAAAGTAAGATCCATAAAAGAATTAAAAGAAGACAAGTTGGACTTCATTAAGATATAGAATTTTCGCACTTCAAAAGACACTATTTAGAAAATGAAAACAAGTGACAGACAGGGAGAAAACATTTACAAAGCCATGAAAAGAAAAGACACTATCAGACCTTGTTGTCTCCTTTCTATTTCTTATACTTTTCCTGCCCTGTTGACTTATTGCACTGATTAGAATATACAGATTAATGATCAATAGAAATGGTGGTATAGGCACCTTAGTGCTGTTTGTAGTGTTAAAAGTATTCTTAATAGGTTGTAATAGGTACCTCTTAGTGTTTCTGTTGGTCTTGGTACATACCTTTCATAAGATTGAAAAAATGCTCTTCTACTTCTAGTTTGGTAAGAGGTTTTAACACAAATGGATGTTGAATTTGGTCAATTTATTTCCTGACTATATTAAGATGATGTTCTCTCTTATCTATAAATGTCGTAAATTAAATTGATAGATTCTCAGTTATACTTTTTATTTCTGAGATAAACCTAATTTTTTATGACGAATTGTCTTTTTATGTGTTGGTAGAATTAGTTCATTTACCATTTTATTCAGTATTTTCAGAACTAAGTTTTCAATTGAGTTTGTCCTGTAATTTTCTTGACATGTGAATTTCAATTATTTTCAGTTACAATAGTGTGTAGTTCATAAAGTAATTTGATGGATATTTTTATTATACATATATAATATATACATTTTAAATATATATATGTGTGTATGTATGTATCACTACACATACAAACTTTATATATATAATGTTATCATCATATAATAATCTAGAATGTTATTAAAGTTTATATATATATAAACTTTATATATACATACACATATATATATATAAAGTTTTCTCTTACTGCCATGACAAATGATCACAAACATAGCATCTTATAACAGCACAAATGCATCATTTTTAAGTTGTGTGGGTTGGAAATCCCATGCGTCTCAGAGGGCTAACATCAAGGTGTCGGCAGGGCTGAGGTTGTCTCTGGAGACTCTAAGGGAGAATTCATTTCCTAGCACACTCAGATTGTTTGCAAAATTTAGTTCTTTGCAGTTTTAGGACTAAGGTTCCATTTCCTTGCCAGCTGTCAGCTGAGATATGTTTCCAGCCTCTAGCAGCTTTCTGTGTGCTTTGGTTCATGACTCCTTCCTTCATCTTCTAATCCAGCAGTGGTGGGTCAGAGTCTCCCTTATAATTTGAATCTCTCCCGTCTCTTGTTCCACCAGCAAGTCTCTCTGACATGCTCTTCTGCCCTCCTCTTCCACTTTTAAGGAACCAAATGATTATACTGGGTCCACTCTGGATAACCTAAAGTAATCTCCCTATTTCTATTTCATCTGCAAAGCTCCTTTTTAGCATGTATAATAACATATTCACAGGTTCCAGGGATAAGGGTGTAGAGATATTTGATGGCCTCATACTCCCTACTATCACAGTATACTTTTAGAATATAACCTATATGTGTTAAATATATCATACATATTTATACACTTATTTTATTATATATTAATATGTTTTTGTTAAACTAGTGTTTTATTTATCCTATTTATTTTACATTTGTGTTTGTAACATTTTCACATTCCTAATACAGTTTACTCGCATCCTATTGCTTTTTCTCTTTGCTCGATCAGTCATGACTATTTATCTTAGTCTATTTATCTTGACAAGAAAGATCCTTTGTATCTGCGGTTTCATTCTTTCACTTTAGTTGCTCTCATTTCACTCCCTTCACTCATTATTTGCATTTACTTTTTCTTTCTAAAACAATTCCCTTATGTTTGAGGCTTAGCTTATTACATTTTACCATTTTCTAATACAGCACTTAAACATATAATTTTGATGATAAACACTTTATAAGTTGTTAAGTATTTTCACTGATGTCCGGTTCCAGATTTTTTTATTGTTATTATAATTTCTCCCTTAATTTATGAGTTATTGAGAAGCGTTTCCTTAGCTTCAAAATGTGTGTAAATTTCCAAGATACAGAGAGAAAAGAGATGTGATCTACATAATGCTAATCCTTTGAAATCATTTGAGATTGCTTACTAATCCAAAAAATGAGCAATTTTGTACAAAAGGACCACTTACAATTGATTCAGATTTTCACCATGCAATTGTGGAGTTTAGGTACATATGTACTTATGATCATGTTTCTTACCATAATATTTAAATATTCCACACCATTACTGATTTTCATCTGCTTTATCTATTAGTTACTGAAAGAGGTCTACTAGAATCTCCCACTGTCTTTATTAATGTGTTTATTTATAAGAGATCTGTCAAATTTTGTCATTTCTTTCTAGAATGTGTTATTAAATGCACCCTATCCTTACAATTATTAATTGTATTCATATATTACAATATTTATTATAATTATACGTTCCAAGTACACTAAAATTTATCATTATGAAATATCTAGCACAGTTTTCCCTCACATGCTATTTTGTCCAGTATTAAAAAGCAATACCAGCTTTTTTTTAGTTAGGATACTTTGGTAAAAAAATTTTCATATCCCTTTGTCTCAACATTTGATACAATTATACTTCAGGTGTGTGTCTTGTAAACTATATAAAGATAAACTATTATTAAATAGTTTATAACAAGCTTTATCTTTTAATTTCATCAAGTTCATTGACATATATTGCAATTAATGATTTATTTGATTTTATTTCAGCTGTCTTCTTTTGTGCTTTCTATTTTTTTCTACAAATGTTTTGGTTGTCGATTTTTTTTAAATGTCTTTCTACCATTTGAATTTAGAATTTTACTTTTGAAAAATTTTAATATACCAATTTTTCAGACTACACTCTTTATTTTCATTTCTTTGGTGGTTACTCTACAAATCTAACATCAATCAATGTCATCATCCTTCTCCAACCACCAAGTTGGAACAAATTGTTCTTATTCATCCCCTCTTGGATCATATGCTGTATTTCATATATATTTATAATATGTCATTTAATTACTAAATCCATTAGGTTTTTTTCTTATGGTTATTGTTTTTTTCTTTTAATTGCAACAGAGTTTAAATTTGTTTACACTTGGTTTGTGATTGATCTTTTTCTTCAGGCTGCTCTAAAACTGTCACCTGTCCTACATTTCAGGGTGATATGTTTTGATGTGTGTTGTATTTTATTCATTCTAATTTGAATTATTTTGGCTCTGTCAATCTGACCTACAGAATTTCATAATTCTGGAATATTCTCAGACATCTTTTCAAATACTTCTCTGCCTTATTTTCTATATCTTCCCTTTCTGTTACTCCACTGAGTTGGATGTTAGACTTCTTTGCTTTTTGCACTTGATCTTTCTTTTACATTAGATCTAAATTTGATGTCATTAATTTTTTTCTTCAGTGAAGTCTAATTTAAACTAAAATTTATTTAAAAATTCCCACTGTTGAGTTTATCTTTTCCAGAAGTTTTGTTACTTTAAAATAATCTGACTGATAATTTTTATAGTTCATTTAATACTCATGTTTTCAAGATTGCATTTTGTTTCCTTAAAATACATTAAGCATAGATATTTAATATGGTGCATTTTATATACCAACATATTTAGTGTTTGTGTGTCTGTTGGTTTTTTATTCTTATAATTGCTTCCAAATGTGCTAAGATATTTTGTGTTTTTAGTAATATTTAAATTTCAAATGCTCAGTTATCAATATCCATATTTGTAGAAAATTCTGAGAACCTGAAAAAGAAGTGAGTTTACTCATATGATATCTGCAATCAATATCTTCTGGCAGGTTGTGAATCGCACTACAATTCTGATAAACTTTTAAACTAAAAGAATACTCTTGAAGAATGTCAAGCTACAGAGCTCTTGAGGACTAGCTTGTGCATTTCAGGATCAATTTTATCTCACTCTACCATCAGCTAGTTTTTTGTTTTTTGTTTTTAGACAGGGTCTTGCTTTGTTGTCCAGGCTGGAGTGCGATGGTGCCATCACGGATACTGCAACCTCCAGCTCTTGGGCTCAAGCAATCCTCCAACCTCAGCTTCCTGCATAGCTAGGACTACAGGTGCCCACCACCATGCCCAGCTTTTTTTTTTTTTTTTTTTTAATGCTTTTTTTAGAGACAGAGGTCTCACCACTATTTTACTCAGGCTGGTATCAAACTCCTGACCTCAAGTGATCCTCCTGCCTCAGCCTCCCAAAGTACTGGGATTCCAGGCATGATTCAACAGGCCCAGCCTAAATTCTAAAGTTAGATACAAGGAATTTTCCCTGAAGCTCTTAGAACGTGTGGACAGGCTTATCTCGGCTTCATTTTGACATTGAGCTAAAAGGGATTAGGAAGCTATGGGGCATTCTAGGATCCCAGCTGGAAAAGAAAAGATAACCCTATTAGATTCTTCAACCTGGATAATTGCTAAACTTTCTGTACTATTCTCTGAGTTTGAAAAAGCTGGAAAAACTTTGAGATCAAGTGCTCGATTTACTTAAGTGCCGCAAAGACAAAAGATGCTTCACTGCACTGTAAACATATTTGGTTTGTATTTACACTTAGTTTTTAGGCTAAATATTTCTTACGTTCTTGGCAGTCTAATCATACATGTAAGTTTCTTGTAATTTTTAATACAAAATTTATAATCATTTTCAGTGAAGTTTGTTTTTTCTAGACTGCATTATTGCCAGGCACTGCCATTAGAGTTTAAGCTTCATGGTGACAGAAATGATGCCTGTTGTCCCTCACTATGCAGCTCTATTTCTTAATCTGAAGCCTAGGACATAAGAAGTGCTCAATAAGTATTTGTCAAATAATTGAAGGAATTCATTGATGAAAAGGAAATGCTACTTTAATTCAACGATTTGAATCTAAATGCTTTAATTTGTGTATATGGCATCATGTAAGAAACATGTCTCCTTTGTTAAGAAAGGTTGGGGCTGAGTGTTGTTACTTAATGCCTGTGATGCCAGCACTTTGAGAGGTCAAGGCAGGAGGATCACTTGAAGTCAAGAGTTCGAGACCAACCTGAGCAAGAGTGAGGCCCCTGTCTCTGCAAAAAATAAAACAAAAAATAAAAATAAAATAAAAAATTTTAAAAATCCAGACATGGTGATGCACACCTGTAGTCCCGCTACTTGGGAGACTGAGGTGGGAGAATCACTTTGACCCCAAAAATTGAGGCTGCAGTGAACCATAGTCGCACCACTGAATTCTAGCCTGAGCAACAGAGTGAGAGTCTGTCTCCAAAATATATATGTAGTTTTTTAACAAAAGAAAGGTTGGTGATAGATAAGGTCCTTATTCTTATTGTTTCTGCTCTCCTTCCTGCTAAAAGATTGCCCAGTGAGGTCAATCTTAGGCAAATTAGAAAATTGGCAAATATCTGTGAAGCATTTTCAAGCTCTCTCATCTGGATCTCTGCAGGTTATTAAGTTTCTGAGATCTAGACGTACCTTTTTATGTTATATTCATCATGCTCTGCAAACTGTATCTCTGCCAAAAGATTCCTGCAAGGTTGTGAGATGAAAAACGGAATGTTTTTTCTCCAATTTGCTTCTTTCCTGGGGCTTCTCCATCTCAGTCATGCCCCCTCACCCAGGCACCGGGACTTCCTTTCCTTAGCAGCATTAAACCCGGCCGGCACTTTTCCAAGGTTTGCGGAACCAGCCTCATTGCATCCTCTGAGACACCAGTATAGAGGCTGAGGCTGTTCTCCTAATGGGTCTGGGTCTCAGCTCCATGGAGATCCTCTTTGGGGCTCAGAAACATCAATCATCAATTAAGCAACTCCTCTTCCAGAAATCTGAGTTTCAGGTCTGTGGGGCCACTCCTCTAAGCTTCTCAGTTTTATACAGCTCTCTTTAGTTTCCTTCATTTCCCAGTACCAGAGATGGGAAGTGCTCTTTGCAGATGCAACCTCTATAAGAGCTTCGTGTTTGCTTTGTGTCCTATTGCATGGCTAACATCCTACATGAAACTGACACTATCTTGTTTAAATTATCTCTATTGGAAAATAACTGTTGTGGTTTTTGTCTTTTGCCTGATATGGAATTTTTCTGTCACTTCCTTATTTCTTCCCCTTGTTAGAGTCCTCTTAGTTTTAAGGATACTTTTCTATCAAAACATATACAACCTTTCAGCCACATTGCGGTTCAAATATCTAAATGTAAGGAAAAGAATTAAAAACTGTTTTTTATCTTGATGTAAATAAAACATCTAAATAAGAAACTACACTCATCAGATGGGTAGAGATAAAGGAGGTCTACACTTAAATGCTTTATGCTATAGGATGCAAAAGCATAAATTAAAATTATGCCTCCTCTGGATCCAATGAAACACACATTTGAGTTCTGACCCTACTTTTTCTGCTTGTGAGCCTCACATGTCTTATCTGTAAAATCACGCTAGTGACTACCTCCCAAAGTGGCTGTGGAGATTACTACTCATATAGAAAGATTGTAATAATACTTCTAGCAGCTGCAGAATGACCATGTCGGTTACTGACAGGTTGTTTTTTTGTTCAAATTCTCACATTAGTCTTATTATGCAAATCAGGGCTAAAGACATATATTCATTTCTATGGTATGAATGTGTATATAATATCATGACATCATGGGGAAATGATGGAGGCTGTGGTGGTTCATACATGACTTTTCCTTAACAATAGGAGACAGAATCACAGAAGGAGAATTATAATCTTCAGCAGAAAGATTTTTAAAAGCTTTCAGTGGGAGATGACGGTGTCATCGCACTTCTCCCAGAACACCAGATGGCATAGGCTCAGCCCTGAGCAATGTAACTGATGAAAGAATGATGAAGACACCATGTGGGACAAAGAAGAGTTGGATGTCCACTATCTCAATGAAGATATTAAAACAGTGCCTTGTTTCTAGAAGACCAGCTTATGTACTAAAAAAAAAGGATTTAGTTTGGTAAGTACTCCAAAGCTGCAGCTTCTTCAGGAACTTGGCTTGTGCCAACTGGAAGCCACCATACCAGAATGGCCAACACCCCTCCCGAGAAACCAGCTTTAGCCAAAGATTGACAGGAGTACAGAAGGCTGGCTCCACGCTTCTTGGAGTGGCACTAGCTCTGTAGTTCAATTCATGTTTCAGAGCTGCACTGCCCAACAACATGGCGGCCAGGCACACATGGCTATTGAGCATATAAAATGTGGTTCCTCTGAATTGAGGTGTGCCGTGAGTATAAACTATACACTGGGTTTCACATTTCCTACAAAAAATAAATACAAAAAAAAGTTACTAGATTTTTTTTATGCTGACTGCATATTGAAACGGTTATATTTGGGATATATTGAGTTGAATAAAATATGGCATTAAAAATAATTCATTTTCATTTTAAAAAAAAACCCCACGAGACACTCACATTTAAAATATACATTCATGGTGCATCTGTGGCTCCTGTTGCTTTTATCCGACAGCACAGCTCCAAAGTTTCTCACTGGGTTCCGGCTGAATCTGGTCTCACTCAGCAAAGAGCACTTCTTGCTTAGCTTTTTCCACCTGACTTACTTTTCCTATCTTCTCGCAAAAGCATTCCTCAAATAAATTCCTTTCACAAAGATCTCTGTCTTTAGCTCTCCTTCTAGAGAACCTGACCAATGACAGGTGGTGGCAGACGCTGTCCCTGAAGCAAGATTCTAAGGATGGAAGTGTGGAGTTGTACTCTTCACTTCGTGGTTGGCCATGAGAATGCCCCACTGCAGGTAGCTGGAATACTCAGAATGTGGTGACCTTGCAACTGATAAGATTTCACCTTTGGGGGACTAGGATGGGATACAAATGGAAGAGGACGCACTGGTTCATTCAATGTCTTACCCATTTGAGAGACGTGGGGGAAATAATAACTACTGTATTATAAAAGCGACACTGGGGACCTGTTTCTACTTTCCACTGACTTGTAGAAGAAAAATGGGAGGTTAAGATCAGGAACCTGTAACTAACACCAAATGTAACAAAACGATACTTCTAGCACCTCCATGAATCAGGAAATTACAAGAGTTTTCGGAGTCAGGAAATTACAAGTGTGCCAGGAACCAGAGATGGAAATTGAATACAATTCGCCCTCTGTATCTTTGGGTTCTGCATCTGTGACTTCAATCAGCCAGGCACTGAAGACATTTGAGAAAATCTATTTGTGTATTTACTGAAAATGTACAGACATTTTTTGTGCTATTATTCCCTAAACTATACAATATAACAGCTATTTACACAGCATTTGCATTGTGTATGATATTGTATGTAATCTAGAAATTATTTAAAGTATATGGGAAGATGTGTATAGGTTGTATGCAAAATTACATCATTTGACATAGGGACTGGAGCATTTGAGGATTTTGGTATCTGCAGGAGATTTTAGAACCAATTCCCCAGGGATATCAAGGGATGAATATATGTATATATATTTCTTATTGTATCAAAATATAACATTCTACAATGTAGAAAAATAAGCATAAGAAATTTTTCCCATTCCTACATGACTCACAATTCTCAGAGAAATAATAATCTTAATAGACTCCTTTGTTGTGGGAAAAATTGTTTTTCTATTAATTTACTTTTGTTTATAATTATGATTTTTGGTAAACTGTGTCTTCTGATTTTTATTTGTATTTCTTATTTTATAGTAGTTAAATCTTAAACTATTTCAATTTATGACATATTTAGGATCACATATTTTCTAGAATAGGAGTTCAAAAAGACAAGCTATTTTATTGGCTGTTAACAAAAAAATAAATAAATGAAACCAGAAAAACCAAAGTGAAGCCAATTGATGATGCAAAAATTAAGAAGATCGATAGACAAATTAAATGATCTACATTATTCAAAAGTATTACCAAGAAGGAGTAAAAGAGAATGAGAGTTATGTATAGTTAATGGAAATTTTACTTTAAATCGTGAAAACTGTTTATTAAGCAAGTTGCTCTTTAGGTGGCTTTTGAGTGAGAAATCTTGATATTTGAATTGTAAGAAACATACAAGGTTTTCATTTCATACAGTGCTGCTTATTCCATTAAATTAACTATATTTTTCTCAGTTTTCTTAATGAGTGTTAGGAGCCACAATAACAACAATGCCAAAAATATGGGTGGAGTTGACTCTCTTTCAACATGGCCCAATAAATCAATCTCTGCACCGTTTCCTCCCATCATTGTAAATATTTGCTTTTACATGAAGTTAACTAGGGCCAAACTAAATGTCCCTTATAGGTTCACAGTACAATTATGTACACTCTGGGTGATGAATTTACCTATTTCTCTTTCACCAATAGGATTCTGTTTTACATGTTAATGTAAGTGTTTGCTTCCAAGAAATGGAGAAGTGAGTTTCTGAGGTCAGGTTCCCACACTGGGTTCTTAGATCGAATGATATCTGTTATTCAGGAACAGCATATTATCATCAGGTTCATATATATATTTATACACATACAGTCAGAAATATTTGAGGTTAATAAATGATCCTCCCTCTGGTGAGAGGTTTCAAATGGTCTGAACTCAACCCATTACAAAACCGGAATTCATTTCCTATGCAGTGTTTTTGTTTTTATACCCACTCACTCTGTGCTGGAAATTCCAGCTCATCTTAAAATCAATCTATTAATCTACATTATTTCCTGAGTTCCATGAATAGTAATACTTTCCTAGATATTAAAGAATAGAGTTTAGTGCAAATAAATAAGCCACTCTATTAAATACACATATATGTGCGTGTTTACACATATATAACACATGTGTATATATAGCCAATATTATTTATATATTCAAATAGTAATGCATATACACATGACAAAGAATTCATGTAGTTTGTGTATTAAAAAGTAACTGTCTTCTATAATTACAAGCAACCTATTTTAAGGTTTTGGAATCCTTTCAGAAAATATAGATACATATTAATTTCTATACTTAAATTTTACACTTATGTTCTCCCTATACACCATATATAAGTTTTACAAGATAATGCATGCTACACGCAACTTTAAGTAGCTTGTTTTTCCACTGAGGAATATATGTTGGAGGTTTTCTCATATTAGCAAATACTATATTATTACAATTCTTTTTTTTTTTTTTTAGACAGAGTCTCACTTTGTCACCCAGGCTGGAATGCAGTGGCACTATCTCGGCTTACTGCAACCTCCGCCTCCTGGGTTCAAGCAATTCCTTTCCTCATCCTCCCAAGTAATTGGGATTACAGGCACCCACCACCATGCCCGGCTAATTTTGTATTTTTAGTAGAGATGGGGTTTCACCATCTTGGCCATCTTGGCCAGGATAGTCTTGAACTCCTGACCTCGTGATCCACTTGCCTCAGCCTCCCAAAGTGCTGGGATTACAGGCTTGAGCCACTGTGCCCAGAATACATTTCATTTTTTTTAGCATTTGTAGAGTGTTGTAACACAAATATACCACAGTTCAATTATGATATATGTCAATGATAGCTTTATAAACAGTTTCCAATATTATACTGTTATAATAAACATGGTATGATACATCTTTCTCTACACATGCAAGTATTTAAGTTGCCTACACACGTAAGAGTAGAATTGCAGAGTCGAGTAGTGTGTGCATTTTAAATTTTGTTAAGCATGATAAGTATATAAACTACCAGATACGTTAATTGTTGAAACATCTTTGAAAGACTTCCTACACCTAACCAAGATAAAACTCAATGCTGTCTAACTGCTTGATCCTTGATAAACTAGTGGTTTTAAAAGTTCTCCATTGTTATTTTAATTTTATTTATTTAATTATAAAGTGAGATTGAGCATACCTTTGAAATGTTTTTAAGTGAGCTTCTGTATCAAGAGATAGTCTGTTCACATCCTTTGCCTAGTTTGCTATGAAATTTGCTTTCATTATATTGATTGGTAAGGGTTTCTTATAATGAAATTTCCTGGCTATAACTGTTGGAAATTTTTTTCCTAGTTCATTACTTTTAAAAACAATGTGCTATTTTTCCTATACAAAATTAAATAATTTTTATCTATACAAGTATAATTATCATTTCCTCCAGAGTTGATTGGTTTTACTATTGATTAATTTCTTCTACAAAATTGTATATGCAATACATCATTTTTTTCCTACAGAACTTCAATAGTTTTATTTTTAATGATCAGAATATTGATTTGTCTGGAAGTTGTTTTGGGATTATGAGGGCCTACTCATATATGTACAACCTGTGCAGTCAAACAGAGCCCCACATTTAAAAAGATCCATGCTTGCTTTAACACTGCTATTTCTGTCTTTCCATCTTGAAATTCTTAATAATTTTTTAATGTGAAACACCAAGATTCATTTTTCACTTGGCTTTGCAAATTATGTAGCCACATCTGCTTATGTCATTAATTTGAAAAATCCACCTTATCCCACTGCTTTGAAATACGGACATCATTTTTTAAGATTACTATATGCACCTAGTTTTCTTTATGAAACATCTAGTCTATTTAATCTATTTATATATTCACAAACTAATCTTAATTTTCAAAAGTACTGTATATTAATATCTATAATGTCTTGTAGATTATATTTGTGTCTGCTTCTCTCATGTTCCAGAAATTTCTTAATAATTGTTTCATGCTTATTATAGTAGTAGCACTTTATTAATATCACTTATTAATGCCATAGCCTCTTAAAGCCAGCCTGACCAATTTCAAAAAGAGCCAATTTTAAATAATAGCATTCAATCTAAAAATAATCATAGAACACATGATTATCATTTTTATTATGTATAATATGTAAATAATTTCATAATATTCTTATTCAAACACATTTTATATTTATCCATTATTTCTTATTTTTTCATAGAATATTTTTGTTATATTTCTCAAGTGTTTCTCCTTTAAATATAAGATTGAGAAATATGTTAAGAAACTCATATTTATATTAAGAATCTTTATATTGAAATCGTCGTTTCCCCCTATCTTTGGACACACTGACATAGTCAAATTTTTGCTAGATTTTCAAATAGACTGAATCATTCTTGCACTCCTGGGAGAAATTCAGTCTTAGTGACTTATGTCTTGAATGGTCTGCAGATTCCTTCTTTGTTATCTTCTTCAAGATTTTATGGAAGTAGTATATTTGCTACATAAAAGGAGCCTAGTGGTTAAATGTTCCTCGAAGTTTTGATAGAATTCTCTTGTGAAACTAAATCGTTCTGGGTGGTTGGTCGTTCTTTGACATCTTCTAAATTTCTCACATAGTCATTTATCATATTAGACTTCCCACCCAATAGGAAGTTTTTATTTTAGGCTATGCTTTTCTAGAAAATTTTTCATTTCACCAGCTTCTTAAATATATTTCAAAAATATTAATCAACACAGCTTCCATATTTGGATTTCCTCTGAATCTTTACTTATTTGCCCATTCTCAGTTACAACTTTGTAAAAATCATGCTCCCCTTTTATTTTTTATTATGATGGTTAATATCTTCTCTTATTTAAGAATTACTTTTCTACAGAAAAGTAGAAATTACATTTACTTTTTTAGTAGTAATTAAAAACACCCAGTTTTTAATTAATTTATCTCTTTCTAACATCATTTAGTATTTTTCCTTTATTTGACACATATATTATAGTTTTTCCAGTTGTTTGAAGTGAATATCTAATTCTCTTAAAATCTTTCAGTGTTTAGGAATTTATGTATATAGAGTTTTCTAAGTTTTTACGTGACCGATTTCTTAAAAAATGTTTTGAACATTGGCTTTGAATTAAAATTTCATCTAATACTTGATCAATTTTCTTGTAATAGTCATTTTGACACTACTTATATTTTTATTATTGATTTTTTATTACAAAATTTGTATGTTTATATTATTTGTATTTTTGGACTTTATTGTTAGTTATTTTCTTGTTTTACTTAATACATGATTAACTTTTTGGCACATCTTGTGGACATTTTTTAAAGGTGTAGCTTTTTATTATAAAACATACAACTATAAATACTATATACACACATAAAATATGGATTAGATCTTATATAAGCTTATATATATCTTATGAGTTCATAGTTGTTCCATTTATTACTCATGTTTTCTACATTATCACATAATTTTGGACTTTTTCCTCGCCTTTAACCAAGAAAAGTAATTTGGACTCAGAAATTCACATTATTGTGCTTTTCTCAGTTTCTGTTTTTATTTCAATTATATTTGTAAACTGTTACGCTATATCATGAGCTTTAACCTGGGTGTTCTATGGTAGATTACATGTTATGACTGTATCTGTTATTTATTTTTTTTAAAAAAAAACAAGGCTTCTTTGCTTTATTATTGTATTATGATTTTATTTTACTCATTATTATTAAATTTACTGAAATTCAAGTTTTCTGACATTGTTATTTTTTGCAATCATTTATGTGACATTCACCTGGTGTGTCTCTGTTTCCTTTTACTTTTAATCATTTTTGAAAACTGTATTTTGGGTACTTTCTGTTAGCATAAAAGTCCATTTGCTCTTATATACTTTAAATAGTTTGTTTTCATTTTCATGGACTAATTTTCCTGATTTACACGTGCTTGAGTTTTTATTATTGTATTTTATGGTATCCCTCCTATTAGTAGTACTTTCTTTGTATTTTCAACTTTTCAATGTGATTTATGGCTTCTGTGGTGTTTCTCCTATGAAACATTAGAATATTAACAGTTGGAATTTTTGTTTTTTTAATTAAGATTTATTTATTATATATAATGTTTACTCATCTTTTTTGGTAATACGTGTTACTTCTCTGCTTTAAAACTGAGAAAAGTCATTCACCTATGTTTTTTTCCTTTCTACTGTTTGATTTTGGCTGGTTATGTTATCACTCAAGAGTTCTTTTCAAGGCATCACTCATCTTTTACCATGTGCTGTGGTCCTCTAAGGCACATATCCATTGGGAAATCCTGTGTGGGTAAGGGGAAGGGAGGCTGAAGCAGAGCATAGCTGCCTGTCTGGATTTTAAACAGCGTTCTCTGAACGTTTTCCCATTATGTGTCTGCGCAGGGCTATGCCTCCATTCAGCCCCAGAAAGTCTCCTGGCTCACGCTGAAGCTCTATATTTTGCTTATTAGGGGTGATTACAGAATAACTTCAGGTGATAAGGATCGCTGGCTGCCTGCAGATGCTGTTGAGTGTTTTCTCCTTTATGTACCCTGTCACACTAAAAGCAAAGATGATGCATTGAGAATTCATGTCTCCATGACCCTTCCTCCTACAGGGAACCAAGCATTCCCTACAGTCTTGAACCTTTGCATCCTAAGTAATGCATTGCTTACTGGACCCTATAGACTAGGCATCCTTTTATGGAAGATGTTCGTGCCCAATACACCTGCAGATAAATGAGTCTGATATATGCTTCCTTTCTTAGACATCAGGGATTGGAATTGAAACTGAATTCTAATTGATTTGAAGACGAAATTCTTTTTCATTCCTCTCATTTTCTTTCAGTTTTAAATAAAGAGAATAATAGGAGAACTAATTTTGATTACTGTAGCCTTGTAGTATAGTTTGAAGTCAGGTAGTGTGATGCCTCCCACTTTGTTCTTTTTGCTTAGGATTGTCTTGGCTATTCAGGCTCTCTTGTGATTCCATATGAAGTTTAATGTGTTTTTTTCAGTTCTGTAAAGAGGGTCATCGGTAGCTTGAGGGGGATAGCATTGAATCTATAAATTACTTTGGGCAGTATGGCCATTTTCACAATACTGATTCTTCCTAACCATGAGCATGGAATGTTTTTCCATCTGTTTGTGTCCTCTCTTGTTTCCTTGAGCAGTGGTTTGTAGTTTTCCTTGAAGAGGTCCTTTACATCCTTTGTCAGTTGTATTCCTAGGTATCTTACTGTCTTTGTAGCAACTGTGAATGGGAGTTCTCTCTTGATTTGGCTCTCTTTTAGTCTGATATTGGTGTGTAAGAATGCTTGTAATTTCTGCACATTGATTTTGTGTCCTGTGACTTTGCTGAAGTTACTTAACAGTTTAAGGAGATTTTGGACTGAGATGATAGGGTCTTCTGAATATACAATCATGTCGTCTGCAAATAGAGACAATTTGACTTCCTCCTTTCCTATTTGAATACCTTTTATTTCTTGTTCTTGCCTGATTGCTCTGGCTAGAATTTCCAAAACTATATTGAATAGGAGTGGTGAGAGAGGGAATCCTTGTCTAGTGCCAGATTTCAAAGGGAATGCTTCCAGTTTTGCCCATTCAGTATGATACTGGCTGTTGGTTTGTCATAAATAGCATTTATTATTTTGAGATACGTTCCATCAATACCCAGTTTATTGAGGGTTTTTAGCATGAAGCGCTGTTGAATTTTATCATAGGCCTTCTCTGCATCTATTGAGATAATCATGTGATTTTTGTCTTTGGTTCTGTTTATGTGGTGAATAACGTTTGTAGACTTGTGTATGTTGAACCAGCCTTGCATCCCCGGGATGAAGCCTACTTGACCATGGTGGATAAGCTTTTTGATGTGCTGTTGCAATTGGTTTGCTAGTATTTTATTGAAGATTTTTGTGCCTATGTTCATCATGGATATTGGCCTGAAGTTTTCTTTTTTTGTTGAGTCTCTCACAGGTTTTGGCATCAGGATGATGTTGATCTCATAAAATGATTTGGGAAAGGTTCCCTCTTTTTGGATTATTTGGAATAGTTTCAGAAGGAATGTTATCAGCTACTCTTTGTATGTCTGGTAGAATTTGGCTGTGAACCCATATGTATCTGGGTTTTTTTTAGTTGGTAGGCTATTAATTGCTTTCTCAACTTCAGCCCCTGTTACTGGTCTATTCAGGATCTCGACTTCTTCCTGGTTTAGGCTTAGGAGTGTGCAAGTTGTCCAGGAATTTATCCATTTCTTCCAGGTTTACTGGTTTATGTGCATAGAGTTGTTTTTAGTAATCTCTGATGGTAGTTTGTATTTCTGTGGAATCAGTGGTGATATCCCCTTTATCATTTTTATTGTATCTATTTGATTCTTCTCTCTTTTATTTTTTATTTATCTGGCTAGCAGTCTGTCTATTTTGCTGACCTTTTCAACATTTCTCTAATGACCAGTGATGATGAGCATTTTTTCATGTTTGTTAGCCTCATATATGTCTTTATTTCAAAGTGTCTGTTCATATCCTTTGCCCACTTTTGAATGGGTTTGTTTGTTTGTTTCTTGTAAATCTCTTACTGTTTGAATTATTTTCTTTATAAAAGATAATGCCCTAAGATTAATGAAACTATTCTTATACACATACTTTTAAGTGTAATTTAATTACTTCAGAAAACCAACGTAGCATTCTCAATATATAAATAATAGTACAAATGATCAGTTATATACTTTTTTGGTGTAGAAATTGTAGAGAAAAGTAGTGGCAGTATACCACAGCATGATCAGCAATTTAAATCTGAGCACATCTGAGAACCTTGGTAATAATCTGCAAGAAGAATTCATAAAAAGAAAAGTACATTTCACTACAAGAACTATTGATTAATTTTGTCAAATTATTTCTGTCAGTTTAAATTGGCAACTCTAACGTTGTTTTGGGTTAATGCAGTAATTGATTCAGTAGATAGCATTCTTCCTCAAGTTCATATTGAACCAATGCCCAAGGTAGCAGTTAGGAGAAATTACATTATTAAAACTGACATGGTTGTAAAATTAGGCACATTTTACAAATGTTTGCTCATTTATTTGCACCAATGTATCAGCAATCACTACTGCATTGAGTTGCTATATTTTTTTTCTATAAAGTTAAACTTTAGACCAAATTCTTATTACCTTTTTTTTGTTCTTCCTGGTCCTGGAGAATGATGTTAATTTTTTCACAATTTAAGGTAACTAGATAGTACCCCCAAAATATAGCCCATTAAACAACTGTTGACAGAAACAGATTTTTTAGCATGATTTTCATTATATTGTGCTGTAAGTAACATTCATTTTAAAATTTAGATGGATTTTAGTGATATTGTATTTATTGTAATACTATTCTTAGTTGTCTGGTAATATCACATCCAACCTTAGAAAGATAATTCGTGCTTCAGTATTTTACTATCAATTGATGTATGAAAGCTATGTGATTTAAGAACCCAGTTATGTAATTGAAAGAACACTAGATAATCAATAAACATGAGTTTTAGAATAAGCTGACACAGCTAATCCTCAGCAGATCTAAGGTTCAAACTTACATTTTGTCTATAAAGACTATGGTCTTCCTACTGCAAAATAATATCTCCCGATTAAGAAAATGTTGTCTATTTTTCCATCCATTTGTGTCCTCTCTTATTTCCTTGAGCAGTGGTTTGTACTTCTCCTTGAAGAGGTCCTTCACATCCCTTGTTAGTTGTATTCCTAGGTATTTTATTCACTTTATAGCAATTGTGAATGGGAGTTCGCTCATGATTTTGCTCTCTGTTTGTCTGTTATTGGTGTATAGGGATGGTTGTGATTTTTGCACATTGATTTTGTATCCTGAGACTTTGCTGAAGTTGCTTATCAGTGTAAGGAGATTTTGGGCTGAGACAATGGGGTCTATTAAATATACAATCATATCATCTGCAAATAGAGACAATTTGACTTCCTCTTTTCCTAATTGAGTACGCTTTATTTCTTTTTCTTGTCTGATTGCCCTGGCCAGAATTTACAATGTTGAATAGGGGTAGTGAGAGAGAGCATCCTTGTCTTGTGCATGTTTTCAAATTCCATGCTCATGGTTAGGAAGAATCAATATCATGAAAATGGCCATACTGCCCATAGTAATTTATAGATTCAATGTTATCCCCATCAAGCTACCATTGACTCTCTTCATAGAATTGGAAAAAAACGCCTTAAACTTTATATGGAACCAAAAAAGAGCCCTCATAGCCAAGACAATCTTAAGGAAAAACAAAAATAAAAACAATAAAAACCCACAAACCTGGAGGCATCACACTACCTGACTTCAAACAATACTGCAAGGCTACAGTAATCAAAACAGCATGATACTGGTACCAAAACAGAGACATAGATCAATGGAACAGAACAGAGGCCTCAGAAACAATGTCATACATCTACAAGCATCTGATCTTTGACAAACCTGACAAAAACAAGTAATGGGAAAAAGATTCCCTGTTTAATAAATGATATTGGGAAAGCTACCTAGCATACGCAGAAAGCTGAAAATGGATCCCTTCTTTACACCTTATACAAAAATTAACTCCAGATGGATTAAAGATTTAAAAATAAGACCTAACACCATAAAAACCCTAGAAGAAAACCTAGGCAATACCACTCAGGACACAGGCATGGGCAAGGACTTCATGACTAAAACACCAAAAACAATGGCAACAAAAGCCAAAATAGACAAATGGGATCTAATTAAAATAAAGAACTCCTGCACAGCAAAAGAAACTATCATTAGAACAAACTGGCAACCAACAGAATAGGAAAAAAAATTTGCAATCTACTCATCTTACAAGGGGCTAATAACCAGAGTCTGCAAAGAACTTAAACAAATTTACAAGAAAAAAAAAAACCAAACAACCCCATCAAAAAGTGGGCAAAGGATACGAACAGATGCTTCTCTAAAGAAGACATTTATGCAGCCAACAAACATATGAAAAAAAGCTCATCATCAGTGGTCATTAGAGAAATGCAAATCAAAACCACATTGAGATACCATCTCATACCAGTTAGAATGGCGATCGCTAAAAAATCTGGAGACAACAAATGCTAGAGAGGATGTGGAGAAACAGGAACACTTTTACACTTTTGGTGGGAATGTAAATTAGTTCAGCCATTGTGAAAGGCAGTGTGGCAATTCCTCAAGGACTTAGAAATAGAAATTCCATTTGACCTGGCAATCTTATTACTGGGTATATACCCAAAGGATTATAAATAATTTTTCTATATAGACACATTCACAGGTATGTTTACTGCAGCACTGTTGACAGTAGCAAAGATTTTGAACCAAGCTAAATGTCCATCAATGATAGACTGGATAAAGAAAATGTGGCACATATACACCATGGGATACTATCTAGTCACAAAAAAGGATGAGTTCATGTCCTTTGCAGGGACATGAATAAAGCTGGAAACAATCATTCTCAGCAAACTGACACAAGAACAGAAAACCAAACACTGCATGTTCTCACTCATAGGCGGGTGTTGAACAATGAAAACACATGGGCACAGGGAGGAAACATCACAAACTGGTACCTGTCAAGCGGTGTGGGCTAGAGGAGGGATAGCAGGGGTTGTGGGGACAAGGCAGGAAAAGCAGGGGGTACGGTATAGGGGAGGGACAGCATTAGGAGAAATACCTAATGTAGATGACAGGGTGATGGATGCAGCAAACCACCATGGCACCTGTATACTTATGTAACAAACCTGCATGTTCTGCACATGTACCCCAGAACTTAAAGTATGATTTTTAAAAAGAAAATGTTATCTATTTATGTTCTTTGTTTAATTTTATCTGCAAGTATTTAATGTAATAAAGCCTGCCTATATCCAGTCAATAATCTATATTGTCTATTAAACTTTTATTTTGAAATGATTATAAATGCATGTGCAATTTTAAGAACTAATACAGGGACATCCTGAACACCTTTTACTCAGTTTTCCAGAATGGTAGCATCTTGCAAACCCATAGCATAACACCACAATCAGGATGCTGATGCTAATATATTCAAGATACAGAACATTTCATCACCATGAAGACCCCTTATCTTACCATTATAGTTACACACAATTCTCTTCCACCTGTGTGCCCTGCCCTTAACTGTGGCTAATCCCCTCTGCATTTCTTTAATTTTGTAATTTCAAGAATATTATAAATGGAAGCATATAATATTTAGCCTTTGAGAATGGCTCTTTTTTACTCAGCCATAATTCTCTGGAAATTCATTCAAGATTTTGTGTGTGTTGGTAGTTGACTTTTATTATTCCTAAGTATTCCACACTACGGCTGTTCACAGTTTCATTACTCCTCTACCTGATGAAGGACACCTGTATTACTTCAAGTTTGGGACTTTTACAAATAAAACTGCTATAAATATTTATGTCCAGGGTTTTGAGTGCCATAGTGCTCAATTATCTGACCCAAAATTTCACTTTCTGAGTTTTATGGTAGTTGCCTATTAGCTTTATAAAAATTTTGCCAAACTGTTTTCCAAGGTGGCTGCAGAAATTTACATTTCCACCAGGAATGTATAAATTATCCACTTCCTCCTTACCTTCACCAGTGTTTGATGTTGTCATATATTTTTCGTTGTTGTTGTTTGTTTTAATTTTAGCTACTTTCGCAGATAAGTAGCAATATCTCATTGTGATTTTAATTTGTTTTCCTAATGGCTAATAACATTGAAGATGTCTTCATGTACTTATTTGCAAACCATATATTCCTTTCAGTGAAATGTCTCTTTATGTATTCCACCCTTTAAATTGTTCGTTTTTTTATTGTTGAGTTTTTAGCATTCTTTATGTATTCTAGATATTATTCCTTTGTTAGATGTATACCTTACAGATACGTTCTTCTACTCCTTATCATTTCATTCTCACAGAATCTTCCCCAAAACTAAGTTTTTAATTTTGGTGAAGTCAGATTTATTGAATTTTCCTCTTATAGATTGTTTTTGTGAGATGTTTAAGAAAGCTTCCTAGTCCTAGAAATTTTCTCCTATGATTTTTTTTCAAAACCTTTTATATTGCCTTTTTCTATAACTCCACGTATTTTGTTAACTTTGTGTAATATGAGATTTCCTTTTTTGGAATATCAAAGTTAGTTTATTTTGCCTATGGACATCAAATTACTGAAGCATTGTTTGTTAAGAAGGTAATTTTCTCTCCACTGAGTGGCTTTTACCAGTGCCAAATCAGTTAGGCATATTGTTGAAGTCTGTTTGGGGGTTCTCTGTTCTATTTAATAGACCTCTGTATCTATACCTTCCCCACTACCACAGTCTTGGTTAATGCAACTATGTAATACATTTTGAAATTTGGTAGGCTAATTTCTCCCACTTTTTTACTTCTCTTCAAAATTGTTCTAGAAGTTTTAATGTAATCTTCTGTATATCTATACAAATTTGCTAAATTTTGATAAAAATTATGTAAAATCAGTATATCAATTAGTAGAATTGACATTTTTTCTTTGTTGAGTCTTCCATTATTATAGTATGTCTCTGCATGTATTTAGATTTTCTTTGATTTATGTCATCAGTACTGTGTAATTTTCCACATACAAAAATTCTGCATATGTTTTGTTAGATTTATACCTAAGTATTAAGTATTTTAAGTAACTGTAAGTAGTATTGTATTTTTAATTTCAGTGTCCATGTGTTCATTGCTAATATACACAAATAGAAATTGATGTTTTAATGTTAATCTTGTATCTTTCAACTCACTTATTAGCTCTAGATTTTTTTTTTTTTAAGATTCTTTGGGATTTTCTATGTAGACAGTCATATTATCTGTAAGTAGGACAGATTCATTTTTTCCTTTTAATCTGTATACTTCTTATTTCATTCTGTAGTCTTATTTCACTGGCTATCACTTCCAGCATTATGTTAAATTAAGGGAGGTTAGAGCAAACAGTCTCGATTTATTCTAAATCTTAGGATGTAAACATTGTCTTTCACCATTAAGTATAATCTTATATGTTCAATTTTTGTTATTTTTTAAGTTGAAAAAGCTCCCTTTTATTCCTATTTCCTAACATTTTTACCATGAATAGATGTTGAATTATGTCAAGTGCATTTTCTGCATAAATTAATACGATTTTTTGATTCTTTTTGTTTAGTCTATTGATATGGCAGCATACAATGATTTTTAAATTTGGACCAGTCTTAAATTTCTGCAATAAACTTCCCTTGGTCATAGCGTAATTTTTTTAGATTTCATGAAATTATATTTGCTAATAGTTTATTTTAAATTTTTTTGTCTCCATTGATTATTTGATTGTCACTTCTTTATATGTACTATCCTTGTCTCGTTTTGTTATTAAGGTAGTACTAGCTTTGTAAAATAAATATGAAGTGTTTTTTGGGAGATATTGTATAGAATTTAAACATTATGTAGAATTCTGTAGTAAATTCTTCGGGAGCTGAAGGTTTATTTTTGGGAAAAGCTTTAAAATCAAAACCTCAATCTCCTTAATAGAGGACTGTTAAAATTATCTATCTTGTATTGGGTGAATTGCGCTTGTTTGTATTTTTCAAGTACTTGTTCCATATTATCTAACTTGTCAAATTTATTTGCATAGAGTTATTCACAGTACTCTCTTGCCATTCTTTTAACATCTACAGGATCTGTAACAATAAAATCTTTTCCATGCCTGCTCACTATCTTGCAAGTACCATCGTGGCCTTAATTGGCCTGTGTGAAGGTGGGGGCACAGACTTTCCTGTGGTATTCACCTACAGTCATTGTTTGAAAGTTTTCTGCCTTGCTCGGCTGTTTCTTTCCAAGTGTTTTGGCTATAGAGAGAGCACTTCTTTGGAGGTTTTTATTGTCTGTGTTCATTATTGTTTCTAAATTTCAGACATCCTCATCAGCGTGACTGGGATAGATGAGGCAAAAAGGAAATCCAAGATAATTACCATGAGTTCATGTGCATGAATTCCGAGGTCCCTATGAAGTCTGTGTTATCTCTAACTTTCAAAAATGTCTTATGTTTGTCATGTGCATAATATCTTAGCAATAGAAAAGGAAAAGTGTGGCTACCCCATCTTCAAATAAGCAGAAGTTTCTATTTTGAACTAGTGGTGGTTTAATCATCACTTATTTAGTCATTTATACCCTGTGCTTATATTTTCTCTAAGACATTCCTCTGACTAATGGCTTTGGATTGGCTATTGACAGAAAACCTGTTATATCTTGGAGTAACCTCTCATTAGAATATTCTTACCTATGTTAGTAGAAATTTTAATCAGGAGAGTTGATTTTTTTTTTCATATTAAAAAAATATGAATGGCGGAGTGCAATGGCTCAAGCCTGTAATCCCAGCACTTTGCGGGACTGAGGCAGGCAGATCACAAGGTCAAGAGATTGAGACCATTCTGGCCAACATGGTGTAACCCCGTCTCTACTAAATAATAAAAAAATTAGCTGGAAGTGGTGGTACTTGCCTGTAGTCCCAGCTACTTGGGGGGCTTAGGCAGGATAATTGCTTGAACCCAGGAGGCAGAGGTTGCAGTGAGCTATGATCGCACCACCACAACCTAGAAAATTTTCTAGGGTCAAATTTTAACATAAAAAACTATTTGATATAAAATTTAAGTAGTTGAGGCTAGTTTATTACTAGATTTCTCAAAGTGAAGAGTTCTTTTATCATCTCCTTTACGTATAAAAGAAATATTCTATGAGTTCTTTTCTTGTTTGTATGCGTTGATGATAGAGAAGCCAGGTAATCTGGGCATAAGTAAAGTTGGGTGGCAAATTATTTTATTCATGACTTTATAAATCAAGTGACAGAATGTATGTTGCTTGCCCTCATAATACTTCATGTTTATTACAATTTGTTATTACTTCACAACAAACGAAGTTTAATCTCCCACGATACCTTCCTCTTTGTAGCACACTCTGTAATTCTGTTCAAGGCTATGTGTGGGTGACATTGCTATCTGCCTTTCACCAGTTAAAAATAAAAACTAAGATTTTCAGTAGCCCAATTCTAGTGTATTTTGCAAATGCTGAATTACAAGTTAAAAGCTATCATTGTTGATCTATTTTTATTCTTTTTTGTCTTTCCTAATAGTGAGTAACTATCAGAGTTGATGTTCATTTGTAAAGCAAAGAATACATAAAAATAAGTTCTACCTACTTAAAGAGGTGCAGAGTGATATATTCCACAGCAGGAAATATGAAACTTTCTCTGAATTCTGACAATAAAATTTTGAAAGTAGTTTGCATAAGCTACACACAAAAGTCAAAACCAGAAAATGTAACATGAAAAATGACACAGCACTTTATTTTGTGTAGAATTAAATTCAACCTGTACCCAAAGGCAATGCAAATTAATATGGTTGCAAGTGGAAAAGGAAAAAGATAATTACGGGGTTGCATATAACAGGTTGTTATTTTATACAGGTGCTCTCAAAATGATGGAGAACAGTTCAATCAACAGAAGAAGGCTCCACTGATGACAGTGATTGCTAATGATTGAATTTTTAAAAACCCCGCTCTAAGGCTAGTGTTTAGTACGCAAATAGAGGATCTGGAAAAGATTGAGATATAAAGCAATGAAATGTTATATGATATGAAAGCCACCAAAACCATTAGGAAATATTCAAAGTTTAGTTAACAAGAAGCAGAGTGGTACATGTTCTTTCACTGTTCTCTACCATGAATTCAGGATTTCACACTATTGGAAGGCTCACCTTGTTTGTGCTGTCTTCTCAGGATTCAGTCCTTTCCTATCTGTGGCCCAATATGAGAAGACAGTTTTTCATAAGTTTTGTCCAGTTTTCTAGTTGTTTATGGTGATTCACATACCAGTTACTCTGTCATGACATTCTAATTTGTGATATCTGCATTGATCCTTACATTCTACTCTGGAGTTTTGTGATTATAGTTAATATTTACCACATACTTACTTCCTTTAAACTTTGCATATTAAGTAGATATTAGCATTTTAATTTTATTGATTAAAAAACTGAGGCAGAAATAGTTTGAGTAATATAACTCAGATCACACAGCTAATAAATTTTTGAACCAAGATTCAAATATGTGGATGTCCAACTCCAAAGCAAGCCTATATTACTAACCTCTATGATATAATAACCTGAAGTGGGGTGCTCACTTACACAATTGACTTAGAGGACAAAATACATCTTTCATCAAAGCTACAATTTCACACTGGAAACACTGTAAACTGTAGAGCATTATAGAAATGTTGAAAAAGGTGATGGCCACGGAGATAATGACAACTCATGAAAGAGGGTCTTGAACGGGCGACGCACTTTTATTTGCTATACTGCCCTAGATATATTTACACATAAAGAAGCATTTTCTCATCTGGAGTTTTATCCAGTGCAGCCACTTATTTGCCATCATTCATTAAATACCTACTGTGGTAACCTCAAGACATAAAGAGACAATAAAACATAATCCCTACTCTGCAAGAGGGTGACATCTTGCAGCAATGCTAATTGGGACCGCTTTAATTTGTCACCACAATTCCCAAGTGGTCCTTTCTCACTGCTTGGCAGTCCTATAAATTTCTATAGTTAAATTACACTCCTACTCTCTGACACATCTATTGCACATCTTCTCCCACCTCGAAGGCCCAGCATCCCTGTTTCCACCTCACTATTAGCTCATGACATCTCATTCTACTTAGAAAATAGAAGCCACTGGAAAAGAAACAGCCAATCTCCCTAGATCGTGAGCAGCTCTGCTTTCGTTCCTGTTAAAATGGATGAAATTCTCATGTGCACGTCAAACAACTCTATTTTCGCTCTGGATTTCATTCCTTCTTGCTTTTCCCAAGACTTTATTATTGTGATTATGTCTTCTCACTTCTGCATTATTATTCTGTCCTTCTCTACTGGATCATTTTTAGCAACCAAACATGTCCTTATTAACGAAATCAATAGATAAATGCATGAAACTCTGTGAGCTTATAATCTGCTTCAACTCCTGCACCTTTTCCTCGTATAACACAACTCCTTGGAAGGGTTGCTTCCTACCCCTGCCTTCACTCCTCGCCTCTCTTCACCTACCCTTCGAGATTTGAGTTGTACTCCTCCATAAATCTGTTCATGTCAAGGAAACCAATAACCTGCATCCTTTCACGTACAATAGTCAATTTTGTGCCATTTCTTAATGATTCCTTCTTTCCTGAAACACGCGATTTGCATAGCTTCCATCATACTATAATCCTAGTTTTTCTTCTCTTTGCTCTACCCCTTCTCTATCTCCTTTATTGGGTCATCCTTTCCCTGGTCTCTAAGTTTTAAAGTCGCTTGTCATAACTCTATTTTGAACATGTGTTTACTACCTGGGTGACAGTCAAGTTTACATTTCCAGCTCTATCTCCACTGCACCCAAAATTCTTCAACCTACAATTCTCCCCTTTGATGCTTCGCATGCATATCCCAATTAACCCAGCCACAGAGAATTCTTCATTGCACTCTTTCCCACATGAATGCCTTCTCCACCCTTCCATTTCATTAATTTCACTGTTGTTTGATTGCTAAGTTTCAAAACCTAGAAGTCATACCTCATATCCTATCAATCATCAGGTGTCACCTGCTCTTCCTTCAAAATGTATCCTGAACTGATCACATTTCCCCATCTTAATAAGTATATCTTTACTGCAAGCTACCAGAATCTCTCAACTTAACAACTCTTCTCTTTTCTTATCTGATTTTCTAAAAATCTCTCCTCCATGTGGATCCAGGGTAGTATTTTCAACAGTTAATCGAAATCATGTTTCTTGCTGAAAATACTCCAAATACTTCTATCACACATTGTGACTTCTATCATGTCGAGGTCACCACCTGAGACCTCGATCACATTGGGGTCACCACCTGAGAATTTGTTTAACACCTGTGGAGGTCTGTCCTGCAGACCCTGACTCAACAATGGATGAGTGAATGCACTCTCACACCCATTACAGATTCAAGTGGGTCAGGGATGGCTGTTGGCTGCTTTCAGAGGGCAATTGCAGCCAAGCAACCAAGACTCCCTGAACATCCTCACATTTATTCAGTAAAGATTTAATAACAGAGGTTCTAAGTCAACATGCTTGTGGATAATTAACATGGTTAAAAGAGTGATTTTACAAATGATAAAAGCTTTTGGTTCTGGGGCCCAGAGTAAACACCATTAACAGGGTAATTCCTCTTTGATTTCTCCCTGAGAGGACCATCCAGCACAAAGTTTACATGAGCAACAAATTAGAGTAGACACCAAGGAATGTGAGGTAAATAGACATAACTGGGAAAGCCTTTATTGTCTCTATCTATCTCTCTATGCTAATGCTATGAACTGGCTGCCTTCAGCCCATTCCAATAAAACCTTTTGGCCTTCCAAAAGGTTTGAGACTGTAATCTGTATAACTTTTCATAATATTTTGCCAGCCACCCTGAGTGAATATCAACAACACATAAAATTAAATCCAAATTCCTCCAGGCTCTGGCCCTTGTCCACCATCTGACCTCAGGACCCACTACTCTTGCCTGAGCTTCCCAATCTGCTGGCCAACGCTTCTTTGGACATTACCTAGACTGTGCCTGGTCATATCTCCTGCCAGGGAGGCTCTTTATAAGAAATTTCATGGCTTTGCTTCTCTCTTTAGCATCATGTCCTAACGGGACTCCTTAGCTGGATGACCTCTGATTATTTTAGTGAAACTGTTCCCATCTACACATTTGCTACCTCCTATGACACTGCTCTGTTTTGTATTCTCTTAGCAGGTATCACTGCATGAACTTATTGTCTGTTTTTTTAGTCCTTTGCTCTTGCAGATCTATGAGGATAAGAATACTCTTTTCTTGACCATGGCTGAGAACTCTGTGGCCACCAGTCCTGACAAGGGGTCTCTGTGGCCTACACACAACCCACCCTCTTTGTGTGAAAACTGGATGGGTGCTGCCTGTCACCCCTGTCAATGCTGCCTTTGCCAACATTTCCTCTGCCCACCAGCCCCGGAAGAGTGGGCCTCACTCCTCCTGTTTCTTACATTCACAAGCTCCAGAGTCAAAAGCTACTACATCACATGTGCACATGCTGATTGTAATGAAGATGTAGAAACCAAGTTTCTAAAAGTTTCAGTTTCCATAGAGAAAGACAATCTCTGTCTGTTGACAAAACATAAAATGAAGAATCCCAGCAACCTCAGAAGAGGGTTCATATGCTTGCCTTCTAACATGTAGGAATATCCTCTAAAAGAGCCGAGGAGAGAATCCTGAATTTTCATCACAACTAACTCATGGATGGAGGAACAGACAGGCAGGCTACAGATAGTGGTGTCATCGAAGATGCAAAGAAGATAAATTCTTAAAAATTGTAAGGAACAGTTAATTTTGAGTGCTGTAAAGACAATGAACAGTCTAAGAACCAAAAAAACTGTTGACTGAATCAAACTATTTGACCACTTGTGATCTAAGGAATAGCAGCTTCAGAAAAATGATAGATGGCTATGTATTAAGAAGGAAGTACAAGAAACAGCAGTGGGTTTTATTTATACAGCTTGATTGAAGAGAGGGAAGAAAAGGACAAGCAGTAGGGAAGGGGGAGTCAGGGGAAGGTTTTTGTTTTGTGCAGAAGAGTTGAACAAGACACAAAAACTTAACTGAATTTTAAGACTGCAAGGAAGCTGTCATTCCAGGTAAAGAGATGGTAAAAAGTATAGTCATATACTTAAGTGGCTGAAGATGAGTGCTTTAGAAATTTTGTTTGTTTGTTTCAAATATGGAATAGTGTCCAATGGGCAGAGTTCAAAGGGTTTAAAGAAATCAGTCAGAAGGTGAAACATAAAAGAAAAGCCAAAAGAAATATAGAAATGAAAACACTGGTATAGGGAAGATAAGAATTGACAAGGAATTGTGTTTGACTCAGTCCCCAAGCAACACAGAGTGAGGAATGGGAAATTAGCTAAGCTTCAAGTTTACAAAGAGAGATTTGGTTAAATTAATTTCGGTATCAGTATTAACTGAGTCTCCTGTAGTCTTTGGAGTTATATTCTTATTTTCCATAAATAGTTTTAACCAGCTTCAGACAATGGAATGGGGGTGGGGGTTTCTGAGTTGCATTATGTTGTTTTAGAAACAGTCTACCAGCCCGGGTGAAGAAGCTCAGACATCTCCCAGAGAGCCAGTCATGACCTGAACTGGCCATGTTGGCTTTGCAGTTTCTCTCCTACCCTTTGGAACTCAACATCCTGCCTGGTTGCAGCACTGAATTTGACACTGCCTAACCTGGAACAATTGTACTCATTGTGCTTGTCACTGCTACTCAAGCACTTGAAAGGTTTTGAAAATCATTCACCAAATGGGATCATAGGACTCTGACTATTTGAAATACCGAATTCTAAAACGTTTGCAATTGCCTTATATAAGAAAGATTGATATTCACAGTTAACTACTTGTTCAACGAATATTCATTGTTTCTTTTTTTTTTTTTTTTGGAAAAAGGAAAGAAAGAAAAGAGAGAAAGAAAGAAAAGAAAAGAATAAAAGAGAGAAAGAAAGAGGAAGAGAAAGAGGGAGAGAGAACGGGAGTCTTGCTTTATTGCCCAGGCTAGAATGCAGTCTAAAAATGGGTATTGAAATCCTCTTTTATGCCAATAATTGTGCTTAACAATGGAGACAGGAAGGAATAAGGGAGGAAAATAAGAAACAAGCAGCCAACCAATATTTCATTTAAACCTGTGAAATGCTATGTAATTACTGAGGAGAGATTTACTTCCAATTATGTAGTCACTTTTAGAGTAGGTGTGATGTGGTACTGAGAAGAATGTATGTTTTGTGGATTTGGGGTGGAGAGTTCTGTAAATGTTTATTAAGTTTACTTGTTCTAGGTCTGAGTTCAAATCTTGGATATCCTTGTTAATTTTCTGTCTTGTTGATCTGTCTAATGTTGACAATGTGATGCATTTGGTTGGTAAATCTTCCTCCATCCCTTTCTTTTGAGTCTTTGTGTATCCTTGCATGTGAGATGGGTCTAGATTCAGTATACCAATGGGTTTTGGCTTTTTATCCAATTTGGCTGTCTGTGTCTTTTGATTGGGACATTTAGTCGATTTAAATTTAGGATTAGTATTAATATATGTGAATTTAATACTGCCATTTAATGCTAGCTGTCTGTTTTGCCCTTTAGTTGATGTAGACTCTTCATTATGTTGATACTTTTTACGTTTTGATATATTTTTGGAATGGCTGATACTGGTTCTTCCTTTCTATGTGTAGTGCTTCTTTTAGAAGCTCTTGTAAAGCAGGCCTGGTGGTGATGAAATCTCTGAATACTTGCTTGTTCACAAAAGATTTTATTTTTCCTTCACTTATGAAGCTTAGTTTGGCTGGATATGAAATTCTGGGTTGAAAGTTCTTTTCTTCCCAAATCCACAGAATATACATTCTTCTCAGCACCACATCACACCTACTCTAAAATTGACCACATAATTGGGAGTACATCACTCCTCAGCAAATGCAAAAGAATGGAAATCATAACAAACAGTCTCTCAGGCCACAGTGCAGTCAAGGTAGAACTCAGAATTCAAAAACTAACTCAGAACCGCACAGCTTCATGGAAACTGAACAACTTGTTCTTGAATATTGACTAGATAAACAATGAAACGAAGGCAGAAATAAAGATGTTCTTCGAAACCAACGAGAATGAAGACACAACATACCAGAATCTCTGGGACACATTTAAAGCAGTCTCTAGAGGAAAGTATATAGCAATAAGTACCCACATGAGAAGAAAGGAGAGATCTAAAATTGACACCCTATTGTCAAAATTGAAAGAGCTAGAGGAGCAAGATCAAAAAAACTCAAAACCTAGCAGAAGACAAGAAATAGCTAAGATCAGAGCAGAACTGAAGGAGATAGAGACATAAAAAACCCTTCAAAAAATCAATAAATCCAGGAGCTGGTTTTTTGAAAAGATCAACAAAATAGACAGACCACTAGCCAGATTAATAAAAAAGAAAAGAGAGAATAACCAAATTGATGCAATAAAAAATTATAAAGGGAATATCACCACAGATTCCACAGAAATTCAAACCATCATCAGAGATTATTAAAATCAACTCTATTCACATAAACTAGTAAACCTGGAAGAAATGGATAAATTCCTGGACACTTGCCTCCTCCCAAGCCTAAACCAGGAAGAAGCTGAAACTCTGAACAGACCCATAACAAGGTCTGAAGTTGAGGCAGCAATTAAGAGCTTACCACCCAAAAAAAGCCCAGGTCCAGACAGGTTCACAGCTGAATTCTACCAGACATACAAACAGGAGCTGGTAGCATTCCTTCTGAAACTATTCCAAACAATACAAAAACAGGGAATCCTTCCCAAATCATTTTATGAGACCAACATCATCCTGATACCAAAACCCGGCAGAGGCTCAACAAGAAAAGAAAACTTCAGGCCAATAACCATGATGAACATATATGCAAAAATCTTCAATAAAATACTGGCAAGCCGATTGCAACAGCACATCAAAAAGCTTATCCACCATGATCAAGTAGGTTTCATCCCGGGGATGCAAGGCTGGTTCAACATACGCAAGCCTGTAAATGTAATTCACCACATAAACAGAACCAAAGACAAAAATCACATGATTATCTCAATTGACGCAGAGAAGGCCTTTGACAAAATTCAACAGCCCTTTATGCTAAAAACCCTGAATAAACTAGGTATTGATGGAACGTATCTCAAAATAATAAAAGCTATTTATGACAAATCAACAGCCAATATCATACTGAATGGGCAAAAACTGGAAGCAGTCCCTTTGAAATCTGGCACTAGACAAGGATGCCCTCTCTCACCACTCCTATTCAATATAGTACTGGAAGTTCTAGCCAGAGCAATCTGGCAAGAACAAGAAATAAAGGGTATTCAAATAGGAAAGGAGGAAGTCAAATTGTCTCTATTTGCAGATGACATGATTGAATATCTAGAAGACCCCATTGTCTCAGCCCAAAATCTCCTGAAACTGATAATCAACTTCAGCAAAGTCTCAGGATACAAAATCAATGTGCAAAAATCACATGCATTCCTATACGCCAATAACAGACTTAAAGAGAGCCAAATCAAGAACAAACTTCCATTCACAATTACCACAAAGAGAATAAAATACCTAGGAATACAACTAACAAGGAACATAAAGGACCTCTTCAAGAAGAACTACAAGCCACATCTCAATGAAATAAGAGAGGACACAAACAGTTGGAGAAACATTCCATGTTCATGGTTAGGGAGAATCAATATTGTGAAAATGGCCATACCGCCCAAAGTAATTTATAGATTCAACGCTATCCCCATCAAGCTACCAATGACTTTCTTCACAGAACTGGAAAAAAACACCTTAAACTTCATATGGAACTAAAAGAGAGCCCGCATAGTCAAGTCAATTCTAAGCAAAAAGAACAAAGTGGGAGGCATCACACTACCGGTCTTCAAACTATACTACAAGGCTACAGTAATCAAAACAGCATGGTACTTGTACCAAAACAGAGATATAGACCAATGAAACAGAACAGAGGCCTTGGAGGCAACACAACATATCTACAACCATCTGATCTTTGAACAAACCTGACAAAAACAACCAATGGAGAAAGGATTCCCTGTTTAATAAATGGTATTGGGAAAACAGGCTAGCCATGTGCAGAAAGCAGAAACTGGACCCCTTCCTGACACCTTACACTAAAATTAACTCCAGATGGATTAAAGACTTAAACATAAGACCTAACACCATAAACACTCTAGAAGAAAATCTAGGCAAAACCATTCAGGACATAGGTGTAGGCAAGGACTTCATGATCAAAACACCAAAAGCATTGGCAACAAAAGCTAAAATAGACAAATGGGACCTAATCAAACTCCACAGCTTCTGAACAGCAAAAGAAACGGTCATTAGAGTGAATCGGCAACCAACAGAATGGGAAAAAATTTTTGCAGTTTACCCATCTGACAAAGGGCTGATGTCCAGAATTTACAAAGAACTAAAACAGATTTACAAGAAAAAAACAAACAAGCCCATTCAAAAGTGGGCAAAGGATATGAACGAATACTTTACAAAGGAAGACATACATGCGCCAACAAACATATGAAAAAATGCTCATCCTCACTGGTCATCAGAGAGATGCAAATCAAAACTACGTTGAGATACCATCTCACGCCAGTTAGAATGGTGATCATTAAAAAATCTGGAGACAACAGATGCTGGAGAGGATGTGGAGAAATAGGAACACTTTTACACTGTTGGTGGGAGTGTAAATTAGTTCAACCATTGTGGAAGAAAGTGTGGTGATTCCTCAGGGACCTAGAAATAGAAATTCCATTTGACCCAGCAATCCCATTACTGGGTGTATATCCAAAGGATTATAAATCATTCTATTATACGGACACGTGCACATGAATGTTCATTGCATCACTGTTTACAATAGCAAAGACCTGGAACCAACCCAAATACCCATCGATGATAGACTGGACTGGGAAAACGTGGCACATATACACCATGGAATATTATGCAGCCATCAAAAACAATGAGTTTGTGTCCTTTATAGGGACATGGATGAACCTGGAAAACATCATTCTCAGCAAACTGACACAAGAGCAGAAGATCAAACACCGCATGTTCTCACTCATATGTGGGTGTTGAACAACGAGAACACCTCGACACAGGGAGGGGAGCACTACACTCTTGGGTCTGTTGGGGGGAAATAGGGGAGGGTCAGTGGGGGATGGGGAGTTGGGGAGAGATATCATGGGGAGAAATGCCAGATATAGGTGATGGGAAGGAAGGCAGCAAATCACACTGCCATGTATGTACCTTTGCAACAGTCTTGCATGTTCTTCACATATACCCTAAAACCTAAAATGCAATAAAATAAATAAAAAAAAAAATAAAGAAAATTCTTTTCTTTAAGGATGTTGAATACTGGCCCCCATTCTCTTCTGGCTTGTAGGGTTTCTGCTGAGTGATCTATTGTAAGTCTGAGAGGCTTCCCTTTGTGGGTAACCTGACCTTTCTCTCTGGCTGCCCTTAGCATTTTCTCTTTCATTTCAACCCTGGTGAATCTGACGATTATGTACCTTGAAGCTGCTCTTCTTGAGGAATATCTTTGTGGTGTTCTCTGTTTTACCTGGAGTTGAAAATTGTCCTGCCTTGCTAGGTTGGGAAAGTTTTTCTGAATAATATTCTGAAGAATATATTCCAGTTTGGATTCATTCTCTTGGTCACATTCAGATACACCTATCAAACGTAGATTAGGTCTTTTCACATAGTCCCATATTTCTGGGAGGCTTTGCTCATTCCTTTTTACCCTTTTTTCTCTAATCTTGTCTTCTTGTTTTATTTCATTGAGTTGGTCTTCGACCTCTGATATCCTTTCTTCTGTTTGGTCAATTCGACTGTTAAAACTTGTACATACTTCACGAAGTTCTCTTATTGTGCTTTTCAGCTCCATTAATTCACTTATATTCCTCTCTAAATTGTCTATTCTCATTAGCATTTTGTCAAACCTTTTTTCAAGGTTCTTAGTTTCTTTGCATTGGGTTAGGACATGTTCTTTTAGCTCACAGAAGTTTCTTATTATCCACCTTCTGAAGCCTGATTCTGACAATTCATCACATTCATTCTCCATCAGGCCTTGTCCCCTTACTGATGAGGAGCTGTGATCCCCTGAAGGAGGAGAGGCATTCTGATTTCACATGTTTTCAGCCTTTTTGCGCTGGCTTATTTCCGTCTTTGTGGATTTTTCCACCTGTCGTATTTGTAATTGCTGACTTTCAGATTGGGTCTCTGAGTGGACGTCCAGCTTGTTGGTGATAATGCTATTTCTGTTTCTTTATTTTCCTTCAACAGATGCCTCTCCCCCACAGAGCTGGACCTTCCTGGGTTCAGCTGTGCTTGTTGTGAAACTCTCAACTGTAAGATTTTCCAATTGCTGTTTTTTTGTGGGGGTGGGACCAGCCAAGACGGATCGCCTGGCTCCCCACCTCGGAGGCCCCTTTTTTTCTTTTCCTAATTGAATGGTCTATTCTCTCCCAGGTCCTCCAGTTGCCCACCAAAAAGGCACCGGGATCTATGCAATTTCCCCGTGTGGCGACTGCACCGGCTGAAACAGCGCCACTGAGATTTGTGGCGCTTTTCTGCCCGGGTATCTCCTGGTCTAGCCTCCCGCTTCAGTCCCCTCTTCAATCAGCTGAATGGGCGACTCTGCCTTCCCGGAGCTCCAAACACCAACTAAAAGGGCACCCAGTCCCGCATACTCTGCACTGAGAACCGCCAGACTGGGACACCGGCAAAACAGCCGCGCCAGCCAAAAGAGTCGTGCTGGTGACCCGTGGGGTTCCTCTGCTGGGAATCTCCTAGTCCGTGGGCAACAAAAATTAGTCTGGAAGTCTGGCGTCCACTCATTCCCTGTGCCTTCACTCAGAGCTGCAATCCTGAGCTGCTGCTAAAAGGCCATCTTGGATCGGTTCAACTAATATTCAATACAACATATTCAATGTCTGTTAGGTTATTATTGGTGAAAATTATAAATACTAATAACACATTGAAATATGTTCATTGAAACATAACCAAACATTATTTTCTTAAGATTTTGTTATTTATAACCTGTTTTTCCTTGTGAAATTTGAGGTTATATACTTAACATTGTTTAAATGTTCCTTTAAATTTTAAAGGAAGAATATAGTGAATGTATTGTAATTTTCTTCTCCACTACAGATATTGCCATGAAATAATATTTCAATAAAATCTGTGTTCAGGAAATGAAGCTGGCATATGAATCAGCAAATGAAAGAGATATTCTTGGTTGGGCAAGGGAGTAATCTTTCTTTTAGGCAAATTATCTGAACATTCAGAGTTTGAGAAATGGAATTGCATAGGATTCCTATTACAGAAATAATTGTAAATATTTTGGAGTACATTATCCAGAAAAATCATAAGACACACCCCTTACATTCTCACTGTTATGATCATGATTGTGTTTCAGTATTTATACTGCCCAGGTAATCCAAGGCAAATAACTGCCACACCATTTCCCTGGATAAGTAAGTACCTGAATTTCCTCAAAGAGAGTATGACTAGGTTAAAAGGTGGAAAGTTTGCAGAAATTTTGAAGTCATTATGAATGCTACAGAATATTTTAACAAATATTCTGTAAAGAAAACCCAGTGATTGTTTCTATAAGACTTCTCAAGCAGATTACAAGCACTTTGAAGGCAAAGTCTGAGTCTTCTTTATATTTATTCTCACCAAGAATGAACACAGTGAGTGCTGGGTGGGTACTCCTGCTGCTGCTTTGTCCAACCTCAGTCAAATTCTGGTAAGAATGGGAAGATGTCATATGTCCATGTTTGCCTTCTTGATTCCAAGTTTTGAGCTGGAAAAGCTAGAAAAGTCACCCGTGTGATCTTCCCCTGCAAATTTTATCAGCTTCATTTCTTAGGAAGTGTAACCTTGACATGTTAGTAAATGTCTCAGTTTTGTCATCTATAAAATTAGGTAAAGTCGTACATACCTCATAGAGATACTATGAGAATTAACTGAGTGCTCATAACTGTGCGTGGTGTGTTGCACTTGATTTGCCATAAACCCCAACATGCGTTACATAGTTATGATGGCAGAGAAGTTGATAACAGCGATGACTCTTCAGCTTTAGGCCACTTAGCACCCAGGACTTGGTGTCCTGAGGATTTTCATCCTCCCTATTCTGGCCTCTAAATGGCATGAAGCCTCTCACACAGATGGTCATGGTGTCTCTCCTGCCAGCGGCCTCTTCCCCACTTGAGACAGGCTGCTTCATCTCATGTCTATGCTCACTCTGGCTGTCTGAGTCTAAGCAGAAGAGAGAAATCATACGGTAGATAATTTTGAGTCAAAATAATTTTGAGTCATTTAAAGACCATTTAGAGGTCCACCTTTCTTGTCCAACTCTTTCTCTGGCTGTAATAACAATCATATGCTTGTACATTTATAACTTTCTTGGATCCCAAAATATTTTGAGTCACTAAAAAAGAATACTGATATTTAAATTGAATATAAGTTGAATTGTATTTGAAATTTCAGACATACAATTGAAAATCAATAAAATGTTAACTGAAATTTTAATGTGAAAATTAGGAGTCTATTGAATGGAGGTTGCAATGCATCCAAGTGCCAACATTTTGAAAGAAAAACTGAGTCAAATTTGCCTGCTTTCTTTCTTTTCTCTTTTGTAGTGATTAAGGACCTAAGCCAAAACAAATTTAAACAAAAAAGAATTGCATTTATTAAGTGTTCATGGAGCTACTTTTATGTTTAAAACATTGCTATTACAGTTTCTGTAGCAAAGAGTTGAAAATCTATTTCAGGGTACAATACACATTCTCCAATCACTGTAGCAGAGAGGAGGGTAAAATATGTCTCAAAGATAGTACAGAGAGGACAGAGAACTCCCCACTGCTTGGGGCCATCAGGGAGGGGACCATGCAGTCAATTATCAGCAACATCTTCTATGACATCTTACACATTCCCTCTCCATTCTTTTTTCACAAGTTGGAGAGAGAGTGGAGGAGCTCAACGAAAAAAATACTGAAATTACTTAGAACTCATTTTGAAAGTATATAACATCATGGGAAGAATCCTCTAAAGAATAGTTCCTAAACTAAAATATTCGCAGCTGGCTGCTGGTTTATGAATTTTCAGGTTCTTGCATTAATAAAGTTCCCTGGGTCCAGGACCATAAACTGTCCTAGTAGATTTTAAAATCTCCCTGTAGATTTTAAAAAGCCACAAAGTGTGTCCAGGGCACTGGGTGACTGCACATTGCACAGGGGGTCCACACCTCAACAAACAGAGACTCTGGGAAGACTTGTGAAAAAACCTCCAAACAATATCCATTTTCTATCACATTTTCTTTCTTTATTTTTAATATCAGTTTTCTAGAGATAAATTATTCTGCTAAGTGTTGTAGCTATTTAGATATTTTAAATAAAGAAGTATGAATCTGTCCTACAGGCACCTCCAATTACAGACATGAAGCGGAGGGAGCCAGACACAGTGCAGCAGCTCGCCCAGGGGGTTGCACAGCCTGGATAAACCAAGGAGGTTGTCATCCATAAAACTTCAGCAGAATTCTTCATGTGCAGGCAGACTTAATTGCCACTTGTTCTTTAGAGGGCCTTAATTAAATTTGTGTCACGACACTGAAAAGTTAAATTTTCTAAGGAATTTATTTTTTTCTAAGGGATGAAACATTCTCTTTTAAGTTTTGAGATTTCAAATATCAAGTAAAGAAGTAGTAGCAAATATCAAGTGTGTGTGTGTGTGTGTGTGTGTGTGTGTGTGTGTGTGTGTGTGTATTGCATATATATGTGATATGGTTAGGGTTTGTGTCCCCACCCAAATCTCATTTTAAATTATAATCTCCATGTGTCAAAAGAGAAACCTAGCAAAGGTAATTGAATTCTGGGTATGGTTTCCTCCATGCTGTTCTTGCAACAGTGAGTGAGTTCTCATGATATCTGATGGTTTTCCCTCTACATTAAGCAGTTCTCTTTCCTGCCACCCTGTGAAGAAGGTACCTTGCTTCCACTTTACCTTACTTCATGATTGTAAGTTTCCCTAGGCCTCCCAGCCATGCTGAACTGTGAGTCAATTAAACCTATTTCCTTTGTAAATTACCCAGTCTTGGGCAATTCTTTATAGCAGTATAAAAACTAATACAGTAAATTGGTATTACAGTGAGTGGGGTGCTACTATAAAGATACCCAAAAATGTAGAAGTGACTTTGGAACTGGGTAACAGGCAGAGGTTGGAACAGTTTGGAGGGCTCAGAAGAAGAAAGGAAGATGTGGGAAAGTTTGGAACTTCCTAGAAATTTGTTGAATGGCTTTGACCAGGTTGCTGGTAGTGCTATGGACAATGAAGTCTAGGCTGAGATGGTATCAGATGGAGATGTGGAACTTGTTGGGAAATGGAATAAAGGTGATTCTTGCTATGCTTTACCAAAGAGACTGGTGACATTTTGCCCCTGCTCTAGAAATCTGTGGAAATTTGATTTTGAGAAAAATGATTTAGGGTAGCTGGAAAAAAAAAATTCTAAGCAGCAAAGCATTCAAGAGGTGATCTGGTAGTTCTTAAAAGCATCCAGTTCACAAAGAGATGTTTGGAATTGGAGCTATGTTTAAAGGAAGCAGAGTATAAAAATTTTTTAAATTTGTAACCTGATGATGTGATAGAAAAGAAAAACCCATTTTCTAAGAAGAAATTCAAGCTTGCTGCCAAAACTTGCATAGGTAATGAGGAGTCATATGTTAATTGCCAAAACAACGGAAAAGATTTGTACAGGAGATGTCAGATGTCTTCACAACAGCTCCTTCCATCACAGGCTCAGAGGCCTAGGAGGAAAAAATGGTTTTGTGGACTGGGACCAGGGCCTTGCTGCTTTGTGCAGTCTCAGGACTGCATCTCAGCCATGGATAAAAGAGGCCAATGTACAGCTTGGGCAATGGCTTCAGAGGACATAAGCCCCAAGCCTTGGCAACTTCCACATGGTGTTGAGCCTGCAAGTGTACAGAAGTAAGGAATTGAGGTTTGGGAACCTCTGACTATATTTCAGAGGTTGTAGGAAAACACCCGGATGTCCAGGCAGAATTTTGCTGCAGGGTTAGAGCCCTCATGAAGAACCTCTGCTAGGACAGTGTGGAGGGAAATATGGGGTCAGGGGCCCTTCATAGTTTCTTCACTGGGGCACTGCCTAGTGGACCTGGGATAAAGAGGCCAAAATCTTAGAGACTTCTGGATGGTAGATACACAGACAATTTGCACTGTGCACATTGAAAAGCCACAGTGACTCAACACCAGCCTATGAAGGCAACTGGGAATGGGGCCAAACCCTGCAAAGCCACAGGAGTGGAGCTGCCTAAGGTCATGGGAGCCTACCTCTTACATCAGTGTGACCTGGATATGAGACATGGAGTCAAAGCATATCATTTAGTAATCTTAAGATTTGAGTGTGCTGGATTTGGGACTTGCATGGGGCCTGTAGTCCCTTTGTTTTGGCCAATTTCTCCCATTTAGAATGGGTATATTTACCCAATGCCTATTTACCCAATGCCTTTATTGTATTTAGGAAATAACTAAATTGCTTTTGATTTTACAAGCTCATAGGCAGAAAAGACTTGCCCTGTCTCAAGAGAGACTTTGGACTTGGATGTTTGGGTTAGTGCTGGAATGAATTAAGCCTTTGGGGAACTGTTGGGAAGGCATGATTAGTTTTGAAATGTGAAAGAGACATGAGATTTGGAAGGGGCCAAGGTTGGAATTATATGGTTAGGCTTTGTTTTTCCACCTTAATCTCATCTTGAAATGCAATCCCTGTAATCCTCATAATTCCCATGTGTCAAGGGAGAGACCAGGTGGAGGTAATTGAATCATAGGAGTGGTTTCCCTCATGCTGTTCCTTGTCATAGTGAGTGAGACCTCAAGAGATCTGAAGGTTTTCTAAGGAACTCTTCCCCCTTTGTTGGACACTTCTCCTATTTGCCACCTTGTGAAGAAGGTGCCTGCTTCCCCTTCATCTTCTGCCATTCTTATAAGTCTTTTAAGGCCTTCCCAGGCCTTAGGGTTATATATGACATAGACCAGGAGAAGTGAGGAGGAGGCACTCCTACTCCTAGGTCTGCCACAGTCCTGTGATAACTGGTGCTCTTACTTAGCTTTTCAGGAAGTTTGTTTACTTATCTAAAAAACAAAGTGTTAGAATTTGATAATCTTTCATATCTTTTTTAGCTTTGGTGCTATATCAACTACTTGGTGAGGAAAAGCAGGCTGGGTGCTGTGGCTCACACCTGTAATCCTAGCACTTTGGGAGGCTGAGGCAGGATAATCACTTGAGGTCAGGAGTTTGAGACCAGCCTGACCAACATGGTAAAACCCTGTCTCTACTAAAAATAATAAAAAAAATTAGCCAGGCCTGGTGGTGAACATCTGTAATCCCAGGTACTCAGGAGGCTTGAATCCAGGAGGTGGAGGTTATAGTGAGTTGATGTTGTGACATTGCACTCCAGTGTATGGGACAAGAGCAAAACTCCATCTCAAAAAAAAAAAAAAAGATGAGGAAAAGCAGAGATGCTGTGTTTATCTCAGAAACCCCCAATTTTGCTAGCAATACCATCATATTTTTTTCTTTATTGAGAGAAGAAAACAGTAGATGTGATGCAAGTATATTTCTAATTGATTTAAAGTGTTCTGTGAACTTATTAGAGCCATCAGCATGGGTGGGGTAATAAAGGCATGTGGCCAGTTTCATTGGTCCATGTTCCCTGGTTGGGTTCTGTTCTGTACTTACATACACCCCTGAGCACAAGTTGTGCTGAAATAGACAGTCAGACGCATCTCCACAGTCTGAGTGCATGCTTTTCATGCTGGAGGACTTTCATTTTAGTTTGTGAACTTAAAAAAAGATAAAAAACAGAAAAATCATACTTGATTTAATCCACGAAAACGTATATCAAAACATAATACCAAACCTGAAATATCAGCACAGGAAAGGAAAAAAGTTAATTTGAGTAAGAGCATTATTAATCTCTACCATATAATCTATGTATTTACTGGCCTTTGGCTGCATTTTGTAATTTCACTGCCTTTTCCTGCTCTGACATGTTCAACCCCATCTATTCTCATTTTCTTCTGGTCATAACATTAAATTACAGATGATCTTTTCCAATCTTATCTTTACTTCTCTGGAGAGAAGTCATTCTCTATAGCCGTTGTATTCTGAGAATTCTAAAGCACAGCTATCACGTGTGGAATAAGCAGCTCTTCTTTTCTGTTAGAAAAGGCAATGGATAATACTTTCAAGTTAAGAAGAATTTTTCTTCTCAATTTTATGAGTGACAGTGGAGAAGTGGGAATTGCATGTCTAGAGACTCTTGTATTTATCTTACACTTGACAAATACAAAAATAATTAAAAGCCATGCTCTTATAGGACCAACAGATCAATACTGATCATTATCCTTACTAACAGTACCTGTTTAGTGACACAAATTATGCTGTTTCATATGTTTTTTAAATCTTCATCCATTCTCAAATTCATCAACTGAAATTAATATTTATGCTCTCATTTAAGATATGAGAAAGCTGAATTTTTTGGCTTTGTTTTGTTTTGTTTTGAAACAGTGTCACTCTGTCTCCCAGGCTGGAGTGCGGTGACAGAATCTCTACTCACTGCCACCTCTGCCTCCTGGGTTCAAGTGCTTCTCATGACTCAGCCTCCTAAGTAGCTGGGACTACACGTGCACACCACCATGCCCAACTCATTTTTGTAATTTTAGTAGACAGGATTTTACCACGTTGGCCAGGCTGGTCTTAAACTCCTGGCTTCAAGAAATCTACCCCTCCTTGGTCTCCCCAAATGCTAGGATTACAAGTATAAGTCACCACACCTGGCAAAATTGAGATTTAAAAAGATTTTTAAAATTGCCCAAAATCTCACAGTTACTTAAGCGAAGATTAACATTTGAATCTAGGTTGAACTAGATCAAAATATCTGAGCTCTTCACCATTGTAAACTTTTAACATCAGAACAAGGAGAACCATTGGTGCATATGAACATGCAGGGTTTGTTTAAACACAGTAATGATTTTTGGGAGACCATTATTGCAATGTTTCTCCAGTGTAATATATCACAAATTATAGTTTCTGAAAATAAGTCTTCATTTAATGAACAAATATATGTATGGCCGCAGTTTAATTTAATAAAGTGAAGCAAAGCTGTGATGGGCATTTGTCATATATAATGCAAGCAGCAGAGATTAAAGAACGAAGTCAATAAGACAGTCTGTACCCTTAGGGAATACTGCTCTGATTGCTCACTGTAGTCCAACAGTGAATAGTGGTACAGGAGGAAAACAAATAAAACATATTGTGAGCAAAGAGAATGAGGTACTACATAATGACTGAAAGGAAGGGCACTTTCATAAAGTGGGTAGCATTTGAACTAACCTTTGAGGTTATACTTGAAGACCCTCTGTCTTGGTTAATTAAGTGTCTTGGTTAAATTTCAATCTGATATTTTGAAGCCTAAGGAAATAATAAAACATAGAAGACTGATGATGGTATGGTGGCCAACTGGATCTATATCTTACCTAAGCCTTTACTTATTACACACCTCTGACCAGTTTTATAACCTTTCCTCATCTTGTCTAATCTGTAAAGTGGGGAAAACAAATCTGTCGATCTGACAGTATAGATAGAATTAAATGGGATGTTGCATCCAAAGCCTTCAGCAGATGTCAAGTAGTGTACAAAGCTTCCAGAAATGTTCGTTTCTAATAGTATTTGTAAAAAAGCCATTTGCAAGTTAAATTAGTCTGGGAATTTAGTTCCTAATATAAAAATGGAGATTAGGTTCAATGATTTTATGATATTCTGTTTCATGCCTTGACACAATAAAAAATATTTGTGAGGTACACTAAATATGAGGTTACTGTTTCAGCAGATATATTCACTGGAGAATCCCAGGACACAGTTGTGATTAAAAACCTGATTGCTTAGGGCCACAAAGTTCTATGTTCACGCAAATGATTGAAATATACAAAACATGAATGGACTTACATATATTTATAATTATACTAATTAATAAGTTCTAACCAAAATCTTATAGCACATAGAATAGCATTGTGTGAAATCAGAAAAAGTTGTAGACAGCTGAATTTGAAAGAGACTTGAAGATGTGATCTTAAATATTCATAAAGAATATACTTTACTCCTATAACTATAGGGGTCAATGTTTTTAAAAGAATCAAATAAAAGAGATCGTGTGTTATCTGGAATGAAAAATTTAAGAAAGAAATTTTTTAAAGAGCAAAATAACATTAACTTTTGATAGAATTACAAAATTAGTTGGTTAAAAGTAAGTGCAAAGATATACAAAGGGTCAATAAGCACAAGGAAAGATACTCAACACCATTGACCATCAGAGGAAGGTAAATGACAACCACAGTGAATGCCACGTCACACTCATTTGGATAACTATGTTCAAAAAGACTTTTAATAAGCAGCCTCAGCAGAAACGTGGAGATATTAGAACACTTATACATTCTTAGGCGGAATATAAAATGGTGCCACCTTTCTGGAAAATAGTCTGGCAGCTCTTCAAAAAATTAAATGTAAAGTTACCATGTGACCTAGCAATCCATTCCTAGCTGCACAACCAAGATAGTTGAAGCATGTGTCCACCCAAAAACCTTTACATTTGTATTCATAGAAGCATTATTCATAGCAGTGAAAAAGTGGAAACAACCTACATTTCCATCAACTGATAAATGATGTATAAAGTGTGGTAGTTATCGAGAATGGAAACTGCTGGGCAACAAGAATGAATGAATGACTAGGACACACTACAGCATGAATAAACCTGGAGGACATCTTTGAGAGTGAAAGAAACCAGTCACAAAATACCACATATGATACGATCCCATTTATGTGAAATGTCGGGAATAAGCAAACAAAAAATATACACAGGAGGGAAAAGACTGTTAATAGGCATAGGATTGCTTTTTGGGTTGGTGAAGATGTTCTAAAACTTGCAAAGCTGATTGTTGTACAATGCCTAATAAATTAAAAAACATTGATTCACGCAGTTCAAATGGGTAATTTAATGGTATATAAATTACATTTTAATTCAATTTCATTAAGAAAAAATAATGTCATAGATACTATCAATTTAAATTTCAATGAAGTGTTTGATGGTGTTGTATTTTTTAAAAATAAGCTCAAAAGGCAACTATAGTACAAATAAAATAAACTACAGTGGAAAAATTACCAACAGGTTTTAATCTCCATCTTATTATGATAAACAACAATATATACTTCAAGGGTAATACATTGCAGAGTGCTTCTGAACAGGTTGTTTAAAATTTATCTATTACCATTTTTGAACAAGCTTGAGAATGCTCTAAATTTCAAGGTTGAAATTAGCAAAGAGACATGTATCAAGAAAGATCATACATACGCATGTAAACATAAAAAATAAGAAAGAAACAGCAACAGAAGTCAGTTAATTTTAACAAGCATGGTTTTTAATAAGTGCTTGAAACCCAGAAAATTTTAGACTAATTATTGTTTCACATTTTCATAAAGTTACATTTTAACACATCTTTACATATAGCTTCATTGGACTTTTTATTTAAAAATTAGTGAGTAGCTATACATTACTTCTTAACAAGTGTCTTAAATCAGGGGTTCCCAAACCCCAGGCCAAAGACAGATACCAGATCATGGCCTGTTAGAAACCAGGCCACATAGCAAGTGAGCAGCAAAGCTTCATCTGTTTTGTTTTCTTATGAAGTTTTGCTCTTGTTACCCAGGCTGAAGTACAATGGCATGATCTCAGCTCAGTGCATCCTCTGCCTCCGGAGTCAAGTGATTCTCCTGCCTCAGCCTCCCTAGTAGCTGGGATTACAGGCATGCCTGGATAATTTTTTGTATTTTAGTTGAGAGAGGGTTTTGCCATGTTGGTCAGGTTGCTCTCAAACTCCTGACCTCAGTAATCCACCTGCCTCAGCCTGCCAAAGTGCTGGGATTATAGGTGTGAGTCAATGTGCCCAGCCAGCTTCATCTGATTTTACAGCCATTCCACATCACTTGTATTACCACCTGATCTCCACCTCCGGTCAGATCAGTGGCAGCATCAGAGTCTTATAGGATCATGAACCTTATTGTGAAGGCACATATGAGGGATCTAGTTTGCACGCTCCACATGAAAATCTAATGCCTGACGATCTGTCACTGTCTCCTATCATCTACAGCTAGTACCATCTAGTTGCAAGAAAACAAGCTCAGGGCTCCCATTGATTCTATACTATATGTAATATTATTTAATTATACATTACAACATAATAATAATAGAAGTAAAGTGCACAATAAATGTAATATGCTTGAAACATCCCCAAACCATTCTCTCTTCCTGCCCCATCTACAGAAATATTGTTTTCCACAAAACTAGTCCCTGGTGACAAAAAGGTTTGGAACCACTGCCCTCAATGAAGGCTGGGATAATGGTGAGAAATATTTGTATAGTAACGTGGAGAGACCAAAACAGGATTCAGAAAAACACAATCAATTAGAAAATAGAGAAACTGAGGTTGCTGATTCCTAACATCTTGACTAAGCAATTACTGAGAAATGGCAGGATAACATTATAAATAAGTGGAGATACAAATGTAACTAAGAAAGAAAATAGCATTTAATTGGCAGGGAAAAAAAAATTCCAGTGGAAACAAGGAAAATATCAGGAAAGCCAGACTGGACTCTTTTATAGGGTTTCATCTCAGTGTTCAACAGCAAAAGGCCACTATGCTGAAAAGCTTTCAGATTTCTTTTCATCAAAACCTGAAGCAATGGAGAAGAAACTTTTCATAGCTCTGTTTTTGAGATGATATTTTGAACTTGGAAAGGAGCAGACAAGGGTCAAAAGTATATGTCCTGAAATTGCAAAAACAGAGCATGGTAGAAATCATGACCCTAACTTCTCTGCCTTTGTTTCTATGACCGGGGGGACTCAGGATCAGGGGCTGGGTTAGCAACGTCAAGCAACAACCCTATCATTGCTCTTTTCCAAATCGAATTGTTCCCTCTTCTAAACCCAAAAGAAACAGCCAGAAACCCAAGAGTAAATGAGGGAGCCAAAATAGCTTGTAATTGCTACCCCTAAAACAATGCACTTTTTGAAACAAAAATCTCAGGAGTTAATTAAAAGCTGTGAAAATGTCTTTAAGTTGCTGGTATCCTTGTGTTCCAGTAATGATTGCATTTTCACAAGGGCTCAGGCACAAGGAGATGATTGCTGGGTACTGTTTGAAAAGCTGACAGCTTTCTTAGGAATAAAAAAGTTACAGAAGCAAAATTCACAAGTTGCACATTGTCAGCATTATACCTAAAGGGAATTTGACCAGCTGTGATGGTTCCCTTCTCCAATGTATTATCATATTTATTTTGATATTTAAAACTTTATAGATGCTGGATATTAGACTTTTGTCAGATGCACAGTTTGCAAAAATTTTCTGACACTCTGTAGGCTGTTTACTCTGTTGATAGTTCCTTTGCTGTGCAGAAGCTCTTAAGTTTAATTAGATCTTATTTGTCAATTTTTGCTTTTGTTGCAATTGCTTTTGGCATCTTTGCCATGAAATATTTGCCCATGCCTATGTCCTGAATGATATTCCTTGGGTTGCCTTCTGGGGTTTTTATAGTTTTGGGTTTTTCATTTAAGTCTTTAACAATCTTAAGTTAATTTTCATATACGGGAGAAAATTTTTGCAAACTATGCATCTGACAAAGGTTTAATATCCAGCATCTATAAAGAACTTAAAGAAACTTACAAGAAAACAAACAAACAACCTCATTAAAAAGTGGCCAAAGGACACAAACAGACAATTTTCAAAAGAAGACATACATGTGCCCAACAATCATGTGAAAAAAAGATCAACATCACTGATAATTAGAGAAATGCAAATCAAAACCATGATGAGATACCACCTCACAGTAGTCAGCATGGCTATTATTAAAAAGTCAAAAAATAACAGGTGCTGGCAAGGTTGTGAAGAAAAAGGAACGATTATACAGCATTGTTGGGAGTGCAAGTTAGTTCAACCATTGTGGAAGACAGCATGGCAATTTCTCCAAGCCCTAAAAACAAGTGACATTTGACTCAGCAGTCCCATTACGGAGTATATACCCAGAGGAATATAACTCATTCTGTCATAAAGACATATGCATGTGTATGTTCATTGCAGCACTATTTACAATAACAAAGACATGCAACCATAAAAAGAACAAGGTCATGTCCTTTGCAGGGACATGGGTGGAGCTGGAAGTCATTTTCCTTGGCAAATTAATGCAGGAGCAGAAAACCAAATACTACATCTTCTCACTTATAAGTGAGAGTTAAATGATGAGAATACATAGACACATAGAGGGGAATAACACACACTGGGTCTATTGTAGGGTGGAGGGTGGCGGGGAGAGGATCAGAAAAATTAACTAATGGATACTAGGCTTAATACCTGGGTGATGAAATAATCTGCATGACAAATCCCCATGACACACATTTACCTATGTAACAATCCTGCAGGTGTACCCCAAACTTAAAATAAGTTTAAAAAATAATAAAAATGAAAGTTTATAAAATAACATAAAGTTAAAAATAGAATTTACATATATGTATCCAAAAGTCAATCAACTCTTTTACAATATATGCTTGTATGTGTGTGTGTATATCATACACACAGCTTTTGATTTGATACTTTTCAGGCTGCCTTTGGTTCTAGCAGTCTCTGTTTCCAGATTAATAGGATGAACAAAAAAAATTACAGAAGAAAGGTGACTTTTTCCCGTTTGGAAAATTATACTAACGCATTCGGAGCTAGAATCAAAAACAGCATTTAGCAACAGGTCATTCGTGACTTTTAAAAATCATTCCAGTATTTCCTTTCTGAACCTAGTCTATACAGAGATTTTGGTTCTGTTACTCTGCTGTATCTTCAACAGATATCTCGACAATACTTCAAGTTTATTGGTGTAGAAGAAAAATACAAGAAATTCCAAGCCTAGAATGCAGTGCATCCATGTTTGTATTTGCCTTCATATCATTTGGGATTTTTGCTGCATTTTTAACTTTTACTCACTTTTTAAAGAATTATCCCAAGGCACTGACGTCTGACCATTCCTAGAGGATACAAACATGAATGGAGCTTATTCCCTGTTCCCAGACCCCAGGGCTCACAGTGAAGTGAGACAGACAGACTCATAGGCCACTAACAACCTTCATCACTAAAACTGTTATGTAAGAATTGCACTGGACAGAATGAAACAGGAAAGGACACCTTCATCCTTGGAGGAAGGCTTGTGAGAGGCTGGCCAATATGTTTAGACCAGCTGCATTTGCTAATTGGTGTTTATCACAGTTAGGCTCTGATACGGTTTGGATGTGTTGTCCCCTCCAAATCTCATGTTGAAATGTGATCCCCAATGTGGGAGGTGGGGCCTAGTGGAAGGCGTTTAGGTCATGGGGGGGCATCCCTCATGAATGGTTTGGTGCCCTCACTGCAATAATGAGTGAGATTCCCTATTAGTTCGTGCGAGAACTGCTTGTTTAAAAGTGCCTGGCAGCTCCTCTTTATCTTGCTCACTCTCTCACTGTGTGACATGCCTGCTACCTCTTCACCTTCTGCCATGAGTGGAACCTTCCTCAGGTTTCAGCAGAAGCAGATGCTGGTTCCTTGCTTCTTGTACAGTCTGCAGAACCGTAAGCCAAAACAAATTTTTCTTTCTAAATTACCCAGCTTTGGATATTCCTTTAGAGCAACACAGAACAGACTAACGCAGGCTCCTACTCTCCCACAGAGACTGGGAGACAGAGGCAGTATCTTTCTTGTTTATTACATTTCAAAGAAGTGGCTCCCAGTCCCAGTCCTGGAGCCAGAAATTCAGGCAAGAGGCTTGGAGATTTACATCTCAAAGGAATAGAGAAAGAATTTACAGTGACAAGTTTTCTAAAGCAAATGCTCTAACAAAAGGGAGGCCAGAAGCCTCTAGTCAAGAAGAAACCTTTCAGAAGTTTAGTCAAGCTGTCGGGGACATGTAGGCATCTTGGCTGAGATAAAAGCCTGCCTGGGAGCACAGAACAGGAAGTTGTTTATTCACTTAGATGAGTATATATCAGGTATTTAGAGACAGATCAAGAAAATGAACGATCTGTCCCCCATAGCAAATCTCTATTTAATCATTAAATTATAATCAAAGATTTAGTGGGCAGTTTCTTATGAACAATAGAAAAAGAATTTATTGTGGCTGATGAAGCACTTGATTCATGATTGTGTGTGGTGGTGGCCTGTTTAAAATTAATGTGTTTCTTTTGTTTTCTCTGTATCATCTACTTAATGATATTAATGGCTGTGAACTCAGCATAAATGGTGTGATTCCTCACAGCAGGTGGCTGAGTAGGGGAAAAGGAGGTAGATGATGGCAAGGAAAGAAAAACAGAACCTAAGGGAAGAGAAACTAGTGTCTGGAAGAAAGCCTAATTCTCAAAGTTACACCAAAGCCACCCCGAACCCTGTGCCATAATTCAACCTTCCTCGATGTTTCCATTTGTGAAGACTGAAAGAAGAACCACTCTACCAAGGGCAGTTTGGCACATGACTCAAGAGATGGGGGGATGTATTCTGTTATCCAGGAAGATGCTATTGAAAAACAGGCTGCCGGATAGGAAGGAAGAAAAGGGTGAATAAGAGCAACCAACCCATTCAAAAAGGATCTCTATGGACCAGGTGAGGCAGGAGAACAGGGTCTGGAGGAGGGGAACATAAGGCCAATCACGCTGACTTCCGGGAGCTCAATCAAATAGAAACACTTCAGCTATCACAGGAAATATCCTTTCCGTGTACGCCCGATGGCATACACCGAGAACATAACTTTGTAATGTTCCTTCAACCCTTCATTTACATAGAGAGTACACCCCGTAACCACTGGAAACCTCTAGAGGATATTTAAACCCCAGAAAATTCTGTAAGGAGGCTCCTATGCCCCTATGCTGGGGCTCACTCCCAGCCTGTGGAAAGTACTTTCATTTTCAATAAATCTCTGCTTTTGTTGCTTCTTTCCCTGCTTTGTTTGTGCATTTTGTTCAGTTCTTTGTTCAAGACGGCTAGAACCTGGAAACCTTCCACGGGTAACACAAAGCAGCTGTTTACTTTGTGTTTGTGTTTGTTTCTGTTTTATCTCTATCCTGAATGAGGGGACAATATGTAAAATATTTAAAAGGTTTGGCTAAAACTATGTGACACTCTTAATTTTTAAATGGCAGGTAACATTTAAAAGATACCATAATCATACATATATACACATTTACATTGAGACCAATATTTAAGTAAAATATTATTTACATTTTCTGTCCATTTCCGTTATTTTTTAAAGCACCCAACCCATGCAATACTAACTTTACCGGATTAAACGAAAGGAAGCACCTTTTGTATCCTGGTATCTGAGACTCTACTGAATTCTACTGGGAAGATTATATCACATGTTCTACAAGTCAAATTAATTTTCCCTGAAAAAAAAAATAGGGTTTTTAAGCTCACCCATTGTGTGGGTAGTTTTAATTGAGGGTTCAAAACAAGTTTCAGAAAGTTCTTCTTGTTAATACACTTTTTAAAAACTTTAGACAAATTCAATTTTACTGAGTTTAATTGAACATTGAATAAAGAACAGTCTGTGAATCAGTCAGCCCCCAGACAATACTAACTTCACAGTGCACCAGGGCTTCCTGCTGCATAGCATTTGCGGGCAAGAATAGGAAAATGAGGCACAGAAACTATGAGCTGGGTACAGCTCACCACTGACTTGTTTGAACAAGGTTTGAACAGTAGGCTGCCTGTGATTGGCTACAACACAGCTGCAGTGATTAGTTGAGACTAAGCGGCTTGTTACAAGAGTGGGTTACAGTCTGTTTACACAGCAAGCTAGTCCGCACTTCTCCATGCTTGGAGAAACCTTTAGGCCAAACTTAATTCAATTTAACAATGTACATTTTCCTGTGACCTTATAACTCTTAGTGTACCTGTGAGCCCCTTTTTATGATTTAAGAAAACAGGTGCAAAGACTATGTACTGGTCAATGAACTTGAAGCATATCAGCAAGAACAAATTAAAGCAGCATAAAGAGAAAAAGATAAAATATGTTGTGAAAGCAAGTAATAAATGAAAATTAAGAAAGAGCAAGAGAAAGAGAGAGAGAAGGAGAAACAAGAGAGAGACAGAGAGATGGAGAATGAGGAAAGACGTAAAAGATAGGATAATAAATGTGACAGGGGCTGTGTGCTCTCTTGTACCAACCCTTACAATCCTTTACAAGATTTGCCAGGTCAGCCTCAATGCATCAGGATATGGTTCCAGGTCCTTTAAGTCACGTGAACTCATATGCATACGTCCTCACTCATTCACACGTTAAGGCACCTCATGAACAGAGTAAGGAGGCAGGAGAGTGTGACCCACAGAACGAGAGGTGAGGAAAGTGGACAGGATGTAGGAAATAGATTTAAAATCACAGCAGTGAGGTTAAGGAATGTGTCAGCCAGTGAGCTAAAGGCCTTTTATATCTTTATGACTTAGAGATTGAAAATGGCCAAGAAGAATGTCAAAGTTGCCCAGAGAAACAAATAGCATCATTTTAGAGCATAGAAATATCTATTGGATGTTCTATTGAATGTCAAGTCAATTTAGATTAAATTTCTCTTATTACGCTTTCACTAAAGTTTAAAAATCCACAAAGTACTTTGAAATGGTCAATTAACAGGTACTTGCCGCATATGGTTATGAACATCCCAGAATATGAAAGCAATGTCAGACTCCATCAGACATTGCTCCTGCTTACCCAAGACTTCAACGTTTCTTCAACAGTTCAGAGACCCAGCAAGAAGGTGCAGTAGAGAGAACCTAAATTAATTTTTAAAATAGATTTAGGTAAGTAATGTTCACTGGGAAAATATAAAGGCATTGGCTCTATTTGCCATGTGACAAAGAACAATGAGAAGCTCTTCATACCCATGTTCTAGTCAAAAAGAGTGTATGATCCTTGTCCCTTTGTAGTTTCAGTGATAGTATCATATGCAAAGAGTAACCTGAAAGTTGACTTGACATACAACCAAACAGTCAACTACCTTTATTGAGGATTGAATATATGATATCCAATGGGCTAAGTATTTTGCAGATAATTACTGTTTCCAGCCAGCTTTGCCCCGAATTATGATAAGGCATGCACACAGGCTCATACTTTTTATAAGGAAAAAGTAAGGTTTGAACCCAAGTTTTCAGATACTAGTGTTTGCATCATATCAGTGTTTTGTCACAATTCCAGTGAAATAACGCTGCGCAGAAGGAAAAGAACAAGCATTCCCTAGGTGACTTTGGGATCCTGGTGAAAATGGACCTGTCCTGATTTTAGTATTTATGTGAAGTCTTGTCTTTCAACCAAACAACTTTTAGAATGTACATTTTACCACAACGGACAGCTGTTTTAACTTTTAATATATGAAGATAATGTGGCTTTTCCCAACTTTATAAGTAAAATCAATAATCCAAGAAGATTCACAGCATGAATCCTGTGTTTGAGGACTGTTTCTCTTAGAAAATAGAGAAGGGCATGTGCCCACTTGAGACTTATTAGTAATATAGTTTGGGTTTTTAATTTAGAAAATTTAGATTTTGATGAAAAGAAACATTTTATTTTTTATCTGTTTTAACATGCATTTTCCCATTAAAATACTATATATCAAGAAAATAAAAACCTCTAATGCATATTTTCAAGCCCATTTAAGAGGAAAATATAACAAAACCTCTTTTAAGAGTTTAAAATCCCCAGTGATTTTGATAATTAAAGTAAACTTATTTACATTCAGACTTCATCAGGCCCTCATGCAATCAAATTAAAGATTTTAGCCTCAACCATCCAGCCTTCATCCGTTAGTTATGGTAAATATGTCTTGAACACTAGCTGTGCTGGGTACTCAAACACTTAAAACAAAGGTAAATAAGACCCCTGGTTTCAAGAAGTTTACAGTCTAACCATTAAAATATGGTTAATTTTCTGACTGGCAAAAGGAACTATGCTCACTATCGTGGAATTTACATAAAGAGCCTCATACCAATAAATCCAACACGCCAACTATTTCTTTCCTATTACTTGATTTATATTTGGTTTTCTTTATCTAGCATATTATACAGAAGTCACTTTTTTAAGTCGCAGCAATGCAAAGATGATAATATACAACACAGTAGTGTTATATATTTATAGATTAGTGAACAATATTAAAAATTCAGACCATTTATTCTAAGAAATAGCTAAAAATTAATCTCTTAGGCAGTTCACCAAAATCACATTATTTCTGTTCTCCAGTGAATATTATTATTTGAACATATTTTTTAAAAGAACATCCATCTTCCAAGAGTTGGAGAAAAAAATGCAAGAAAACCTGCTTTGTTTGATTTTTGCATTATACTGTACTTAGCATAATTAGCTTAATGGAGAAAAGGACTTCAACTAAGAAAAAGTAATAACTGCAATGGTGAGTCTTCTTAGGGGCCATAGCCCCTCAGTTGATCAGTTAACAAAAGCTATAAAACCTGGGAGCCTCTTCTGCTGACACTATGTGAACTTTCTTGGGATACTAGTTAATCCACCTAGGAATGTGTCATTCAGGGAGATATACCCCAGAATGGCTCCTTTTTACTATTTTGTGCAGTTGAACAAATGAAATATCAAAATGTAGATTATATATCTTATTTCATGTTAGGTAAATCCTGGGGTATGTCAAGATGAAAGTGCTTTGAATGCATTGAATATTTAATGACAACTGTGATTTCTCCAGTGAGCTGACCTGGCCATGCACATATAAAACAAAATTCACCTGGTATCTAGACTCGGACAAAGATAAGCGCATGCTATATTCCAAGTCAGGGCTTCAAAAAAATCCTATTATCTGATTATTCAACTAAGCAAAGCTAAATTACAAGATTAGCATCATATCAAAGATATGAAACATAATTATACCAGAGTTTAGCAATGAAAAATATCAAGCAAGAAAATGTGGGCTATGTTTTTTTTTTTCCCAAGAATACAAATTTCATCCCAGTTTGTCCCATATTACTCTAATCTGAAGAGAGACATTCTGTTATTTATATCATTTTGAAAAACCAATAAAATAACATTTGAAAATGGGATGGCATGTGCCTTTAAAAGCTGACTGAGACAGTCCCTAAAAATAGTTTACCAAGCAACAGAGTCAAATTGTTGGGGAATTGCTCTTTAATGCATTAGAGAGTCTATTCCTATGGCACTTAAGCTAGCCAAAGTAATAAATATAAAATGGTAATTTTTCTCCATGAGCTGTTCTTGCTGTTCCCACATGATTTCATTCCCACCCATGAGTAATATAACACTGCCTGCTAGCAGGCTCCTGAATTCATGGGAGAAGGCAATGTGCTTCTGCTACTTGGTTAAATGTACTCAGAAGAAGGTAGCAATTACAATTAATCCCTCTGTTGCCTGGCCCTACTTGTCTCTATTTCCAGACTGTGAGTGTCAATGGGGTGTTTCAAGTGCAAGGAAAATTTCGACCCCAACAATAGAGTGGTTGAATACCTTTTGTAACAGGCTCCTTCTCTTTCCTTTCTTTCCCTGGAAAATGCTGACCAAAGAATTTCTGTCAGTCCTACTAATTTAAATCACTTTTAAAAAGAAACACAAATTTCTGAAATTGAGTCATACATGGAAAAGAGCTTATCTGAGATAAAGATGAATTCAAATGGATAAAACTATTTAAGAAGGTTAAAAAATTAAGACAACTGGGAAATTATAAAACTGAAGTCATTGTACCTTGTTGCTGATGGATCATTTTATAGACACTCCCAAGAGCGATTATTTAATGTAAATATGTAGTACTGACTGCTTTGTTTTTCAAATAGTGAAACACGAATGTAGGTCATTGACATTTTATAGAGTTGAAATTATCATAGTCCCAGAATTTGAAAATTTGAATTTTGCTACCATCATTTATTCCCTGGTAGTTTTAAATGTATCTGTATTAACCTCCTATGTGCATTTTGCTAGATAATGTGGTGAGAAAACATAGAAGATGATAATCTAAAAAAGGTAAAAAAATATGGCTATACATACTAATATAAATATAATTCATATACAAATTAATGCAAAATTCCTTTTTGTTAGTTTCCCAGTTTCTGGAGTGAGTACTTTCAAAGAAAATGGTCTACTAGACAGGATTAATAAATCTAGAAAGTGTCCACTTAAAAACAACAAAAATCGCTAGAAACAAAACAAAACAAAAAACTTTTCTTGAGCCTCAAAGAGAGCCATGGCTCCAGGGCTCCCAGGGAAATCCAAGGCAAGACAGGCCTTCCCAAGGACATCTGAGGGAAGGGAAGCATTTACTTACCTGCAGTAGCCATGAGAGTAATTGATGTCAGGTTCCATACAGGTGTGTATTAGTCCTTTCTCACACTGTTATAAAAAACTGCTCAAGACTGGGTAATTTATAAACTGGGGAATTGACTCACAGTTTCATATGGCTCAGGAGGCCTCAGGAAACTTACAATCATGGTGGAAGGAGAAGCAAACACATGGTCCTTCTTCACATGGTGGCAGGAGAGAGACGTGCAGAGTGAATGGGGGAAAACCCCTTATAAAACTCCTATATCTCATGAGAACTCACTATCATAAGAACAACATAGGGGAGCTGCCCCCATGATCCAGTCACCTCCCACAAGTTTCCTCCCTGAACATGTGGGAATTACAATTTGGATTAAAATTCAAGATGAGATTTGGGTGGGGACACAGAGCCAGACCACAGCATTCCACCTTGGCCCCTCCCAAATCTCATCTTTCTCACATTTCAAAACACAACTATGCTTCACCAACAGTTCCACAAAGTCTTAAATAATTTCAGAATTAACCTAAAAGCCCAAGTTCATAGTTTCATCTGAGATAAGACAATATGAGCTTGCAAAACCAAAAGCAAGTTAGCTACTTCCAAAACATAATTGCGTATGGGTATTGGATAAATGCTCCTGTTCCAGTGAGAGAAATTGGCCAAACCAAAGGGGTTACAGGCCCCATACAAGTCCAAAATTTAGCAAAGCAGTCATTAAAACTTAAAGCTCTGAAATAATATCCTCTGACTCTATGTCTTACATCCAGGACACACTGACACAAGAGGTGGGCTTTCACAGTCTTGGGCAACCCTGTCCCTGTGGCTTTGCAGATTACTTCCCCACTCCCAGCTGCTTTCATGGGATGGAATTGAATGTCTGTTGCTTTTCCGTACACCTAGTACAGGCTGTTGGTGGATCTGTCATTTTGGGGTCCAGAAGACCGTGGTCCTCTTCTCACAGCTGTACTAGGCAGTGCCCCAGTGGGGACTCTGTGTGGGGCTTTCAACCCCACATTTCCCTTCTCTACTGCCTTAGCAGAGGCTCTCCATGAGGGCTCCACCTATGAAGGAAACTTCTGCCTGAATATCCAGGCATTTCCATGCATCCTCTGAAACCAAGGCAGTGGTTCCCAAATGTCAATTCTTGACTTCTGTGCACCTGCAGGGAGACCCAGCACCACCTGCAAGCCACCAAGGCTTGGGGCTTGTGCCCTTTAAAATGACAGCTTGAGCTGTGCATTAGCCCTTTTAGCCAGGGCTGAGATGCAGGGCACCACGTACTGAAGCAGCACAAAGCAGCAAGGCCCTCAGCCTGGCTCACAAAATCATTTTTTCCTCCTTGTCCTCCAGACCTTTGGTGGGAGGTGCTGTTGTGAAGACCTCTGACGTGCTCTGGAGATATTTTTTTTTTCTATTGTCTTGGTGATTAACATTCAGCTCCTTGTTACTTACACAAGTTTCTGCAGTTGACTTGAATTTTTCCCCAGAAAATGGGCTTTTCTTTTCTACCACATTTTCAGGCTGCAAATTTTCCAATCTTCATGAACTGTTTTCTTTTTAAACATAAGTTCCAATTTCAGATCTTCTCTCTCAAGTTGGAAAGTTCCACAGGTCCTTAGGGCAGGGGAAAGATGCCACCAGTCTTTTTGGTAACACATAGCAAGAGTGATCTTGGCTCCAGCTTCCAATAAGCTCCTCATCTTCATGTGAGATCACCTCAGCTTGAACTTCATTGTCCATATCACTATCAGCATTTTGGTCAAAACCATTCAATAAGTCTCTAGGAATTTCCAAACTTCCCCACATGTTCTTGTCTTCTTCTGAGCTCTCCAAACTATGCCAATCTCTGCCTGCTACCCAGTTCCAACGTCACTTCCACATTTTTGGATATCTATAGTAGTGCCCCACTCCCAGTACCAATATACTGTATTAGTCCATTCTCACACTACTATAAATAACTACCTGAGACTGGATAATTCATAAAGGAAAGAGGTTTAATTGACAAAGTTCCGCATGGCTGGGAAGGCCCCAGGAAACTTATAATCATGGCAGAAGGAGAAGTAAACACATCGTTCTTCTTCACATGGTGGCAGGAGAGAGAAAGTGCAGAGCAAATGGGGGAAAGGCACCTTATAAAACCATCACATCTCATGAGAACTCACTCACTATTACAAGAAGAATATGGGGGAATGGCCTCAGGATCCAATCACCTCCCACAAGAACTCACCCCAACACGTGAGGATTACAGTTTAGATTACAATTCAAGATGATATTTGGGTAGGGGCACAGAACCAGACCATTCAAAGGCTTGTAACATGCATTCAGTTAAAGTTTTCAAGGAGTTGCTAAATAACAAAAATGGGCTAATGTGAGAATATAGGAACGCTGGGAGCTTCAAATACAAGGAAGTGAATACTTAGGGTTTTATCCAGAGTCCTTTACCAGCTCACTAAAAAGCTGGAGGCACAGAGATCCACTAGGGCCCTTCTGTCATGAGGAACAAAACATTCAACTGCTGAAAGAGGGTGAGCAAATCTGGTCAGACTCCTCACCTCCAAACACAGTTTGCCGCCTTGAGGAGAAGAGATAAGTCACTGAGAAAAACCTACTCTCATTCTCTAGAAGTTGGTTCATTGGGCTTACCTAGCACTGGGTAAGGACAAAGAAAACAGAGACTTCCCCTGCCCTCACCCGTAGTAAGCACTAAGTAACAAGAGAAAGAAGACTAACTGGGAGACAAGCAAAAGCCTAGAGCACCATCCTCTGTGTAGCATAAATGCATCCCCAAAAACAAGGGTTAATGGCACAAGAACAAAAACTTATTGACCAGATAACTTCACTGATGAGTTCTACCTAATATTTAATAAAAAACATCAATTCTACAAAAACTCTTATGGGAAATATAGCAAATACTTCCCAATGTATTTTATGAGGTCAGGATTATTCTTATCCCCAAAGCCTAGAAAGAGTTTATAAGAAAAGAAAATTACACACCAGTATCCCTCATAAATATGGACACAAAAATCTTCCACAAAATAATAGTAAATAAAGCCTAAAGCCCAGCAGTATTTTAAAAACATAATACATGGTGATAAAGTACATTTTGTCATGTGAAAGCAAGTTTTGTTTCACATTTGCCAAAATTCAATATAATTCATCATGTCAACAATCTAACAATCAAAGAACAATATGATCATTGTAATGGTTGCAGAGAAAGCATTTGACAAAATTCAACATCCATTCATGCTAAAAACTCTAAGCAAACTAGTAATTAAAGGCAATTTTCTCAACCTGGAAAAGGGCATACATCAATTAAAGCCTACAGCTAACAACACACTTTTAATGATAGAAGACTGTAGTGTTTCCCTAAGATCAGGAATAAGGGAAGACTACTCATCACATCACTCCTATTAAATATTGCACTGGAGATCTTAGCTAGTGCACTAAAGCAAAGAAGGAAGTGGAAAGGAGAGAAAGGCAGATTAGATAGGAAGAAATAAAATTGTCTTTATTCAAAGGAAGTCTATGAAAAATATTACAAAGAGTCATCAAAAATATTACGAGAGCTTATAATTTACCTTAGCAAATCTATGGGATACAATTTCAATTTATAGAATTGATTTCCTTCAAATATATTAGCAATGAGCAATTAGAAATTAAAAGCTTCATGTATTATAACATGAAAAATATTAAGTACTTAGGTATAAATCAAATATATGGAAGATCCATATGTTGATCATATTGATATAATTCAAAGATGGTTTAACTATCAAGATATAATGTAGATTGCAAGGTTTAATAGTATTAAGATGAGAATTGACCCCAATTAACCTGTATAATTTATATAAAAATTATAGTAATTGTGTATACATTGACTAAATGTTACTAAAATACATATAGAAATAAATAAGAACTAAAATGATGAAATGATTCTGAACAAAAACAACAAACTGGAGAGCTCACACTCTCTGATTTCAAGATGAACAATAAAGCTAAAATAATAACGAAAATTAGATACTATAGAAGGAATATACATATATATATAAATGAAATATAGTGAGTACAGATAAAGAACCATGTATATTAAGTAAATTAATTTCAGCGAAATTACTATAGTAATCCAATGGAAAAATTATAGTCTTTCAACAAATGGTGCTGGAACATCCAGAAGCAAACATACCTTCAATAATATCTTGCATCTTATGCAAAAATTAACTCAAAAGGATCACAGACCTGAATGTAAAAATCAAAAACTGTAAAACTTCTAGAATTAAATATATAGAAACTATTATTTTAATTTAGCTAGAAAAGAGTTTCTTAAATATACAACAAAAAACACAACCCATAGGTAAGTAGAAAAGGGCAAATTAAAACCTCAGTAAACCTCCAGGGTAATTATTAAACCATTAATCAGAGAGAAATATAGTAATCAAAGTCGGGATTGTCAGTAATGTTGAGTTCATGAACCATGTCATATGATGTAATGTGAAGAACAAATCCTTCCTGTCGTATTTTTAAAATCAATTCATAACCCAAGTCCAATCACTCCAAAAATCATAAAAACTCCTTTTAAGAGTCATTAGAAAAAACAGCCAACCAATACTCTTTGAAAATGTCAATGTCATGAAAAAGAATGATGGAGGAATTATCACAGGCTTCTGGAGATTAAGAGGAAATACCAAGCAAATGCAATGCAGGATTTGGGGTAGAAATCTGGAACAGGAAAAGGGCAGTAGCAGAAAAATTGCTGTGATTCAAATAAGGCCTTACAATTAGTTAACAGTATTGTACCAATATTAATTTTCTGATTTTGACCATTGTACTGTACTTACATAAGATGATAGCATTAAAGAAAACTGGATGAGAGTTATACCATTTGGGGCATGTTTCTATAAAATACTCAAATTTAAAAGCCTAAAAATGACAATAAAATAAGACAAATACTAAGTAGAATAAAAATTGATGAAATCTTGGCATTCACGATCAATGAAATTGAAAAGTTACACTTTATTTTAAAAAACCCACAAGATCCTCAATGAGATACCACTGCCTTTACTACCAATTAGAATACAGAGCAAAAAGAGAGCTCAATATATACTACTCAACATGTAGTTATATAGTAACTATATATAATGTCAATAGTAATTATATATTTACTATCGTATTATTGACAAAGATGCATAACCTAAGTTCAATCACTACAAAAATCAGCCATACTCAAATTGAGAATCATTACAAGAAAATAACTGATCGATACTTTTCGAAAGTGTCAATGTCACGAAAGAGAAAGAAGAATGGAGGAATTATCACAGACTGCTGGAGACTAAGAAGAAATACCAAGTATATGCAATGTGGGATTAGGTTTTACATTTTTGTCCATCATACAACAGTATAGTTACTATTGACATTAACATGCAACAATTCTCATACATTATTGGTGAAAGTACAAAATATCAAGGTACCTTGGAAAAGAATTTGGCAGCTTCTTATTAAGACAAATACGAACTTTTCATGCCACCTACCAATCCCAGACCTAAGTCTTTGCCTCAAAGAAACAAAAGTATATATTCACACAGAGACTTTTCCATGAATGTTTATAGTGGCCTTATTCATAATCACCCAAAATTGGAAGCAGCACAAATGTTCTTGTACTAATGAAAGGATAATCACCCAAACAATGGAACACCACCCAACAATGAAAAGAAGCACACTACTGATTCATACCACACAGCTGGGTATCACATGTGTTACGCTTTATGAAGGCAGATTTAAAATGTTCCATACTGTGTGATTCTATTTATATTACCACCTGGAAAAGGCAAAACTATAGGGACAGATGTTTCAGAAAACAAATTAATGGTTGCTTAAGACTTAGGATGGGGCAAGTGTTGACTCCAAAAGGGCTCAATGAACTCTTTAGGAAATGGAAATTTCTATATCTGATTGTGTTAGCAGTTACATGACTGTATATTTTTGAAAACTCATAGAACTGTGAACTAAAAATGATGCATTTTACTATAGAAAAATTTTGCCTCAAAATCCCCAATTTTTTTTAAAAAAGTAAATCTCTTATGTTTTCCTAGAGATGTTGAAAGAGAAGCTCAGATACCAGAGGATGGGCATAGTGCTTCAGATCTAAGGGGTAAGGACCAGCTGCCCAAGGCCTTTGAAGGGCCCCTTGCAGTACATGTATGGTTTGGACAGCTGGCGAGGAAAGAGGAGAGCTGGGCAGCTAAGTCTAGTCAAAACATTCTGCCACGTGCTTACAAAATATTTGATATTTTAACGTGCAGCAATTCTCATACATTTATGGTATATTAAGTAAGATCAGGAAGGCCTGTGTTAAAATTCATGACTTATCATAGAACTAGTTGTACAATCTTCAGAAACTCATTTAACTGTCTCAGTCTCTAATTTTCTTACATAAAACGGTTGTAATAATAGTATCTGTTACAGGTTGAATTATATCTTCTACCAAATTTATATGGTGAAGCCCTCACCTCACCCCCAACTGTGACTGTAATTGGATGTAAGTCCTTAAAAAGGTCATTGATATAAAATGAGATCTAAAGGTGAGGACTTATTCCAATCTGAGTGGTGTCCTTACAAGAAGAGGGAGCGACACGAGGATATGCTCCCACAGATGAAAGACCATGTGAGGACCAGAGGGAAGGCAGCCTTCAAAAAGCCAAGGAGAAAGATCTCAGGAGAAAACAAGCCTGCCAGCACCTTGATCTTGAGCGTCCAACTTCTAAAACTCTAAAAAAAGTATTTCTGCTGTTTAGGCAGCCCAGTCTGTAGTATTTTGTTATGGCAGTCACAGAAGACTAATATAGTGTCTTTACTATGTTATTTTGAGAATTCTTGAGTTAATATCCAGAAAACCTGAAACCCAGTAAGTGCTGTAAAACTTTACCTAATATTAGTAGTAGGATCAGTATTACCGAGTTACTTACTGATACTGAAGTTGAGGAATATAGCTTTGGGTTAGATCTCTGAAGACCTTGAATATCATACTAGAATCTATAATACATCCAGGGGCAAGTGCAGAACGTGTTGAAAACCAATAAGCTGATGAATGACATCATCAGAGCTACACTTCAGAGAAAAAATAGTTATTCAGGAAGTTATAATGTGAAAAGACTGGTACCTACGGATACCAGTTTGAGAAACTAAGTGACATATGACAAGAAAGTAGCCTTGGGGTGAAAAAGAAGAGCATGTTTCAGTTAGCACCCACAGAAAGCGGCATCCAAATCCCAGCCCCAGAGGAAATGGACGAAATTAACCACCGCAGCATTTTCTAGACCAGCTGATAGAATTTGGGATGGGAATAAAAGCCTCTAAAAAGAAATAACGATCCCCTGGGGAAGGACAGGCTGGAGTAATGGGGAAGAAAATGTTCTCAATTACAGATATAGTCAACTGCAGCCTGTGCTCATATTGATTGATTGATTGGTTAGTAAACCGAAAATAATACCCTGCCTTCCTAGCCAAAGAGTTATTTTGAGAATCAAATGGGATTATCCATGAAATTTCTTCTGGCAAAGGATGATACAAACACTATTAAGATGTCAAAGATAGAACTGCTTAAAACAGAATCCTTATTGTTTGGAAAGGCACAGAAATACTAAAGGGAGGACCCCTTTTGTGATGCTTTATGTTTCTCTTAACAGCAATGAGATAAAGAGGATAAATATGATGCATGCTGTGTACTGATGCCCAAAATTAGAAGCTACATCTCTGCTTTATGACCTGACAACGTCAAGAGCTTTGAGGAGGAGCAAGCTGCATTTCCATACTTAAAACACGGAGCACGCTGCCTGTGAAGAACTGAGGGAATGCAACGGCAGGAGTCATCATGAAATGAGTGAGCATCCTAACTCTGCCGTGGGAAACAAAACAGTGGTCGGTGTAGAGGAGTCGGCAACCTGGAGCCAACCTCTGCGTCCCTCCTCGCTTTGCAAATCAGTTTTCCTGTTGGATGCAGGGAGAAAGACGGCTCCTTGGCAGGGAAGAGAGTGATAACTTGGACCTGGGAACCAGGCTGCTTTTGCCAAGTAAGGAGTCCTCCATCCTCCTTCCTACTAAGCAGCAGCTGCTCCATTCAGTCCCAGAAAGCCACTTCTGCAGTGACCATTTGAGGACAGGCACAAAATGAAAATGGCAGATTTCATTGCAATTCTGGTACGAGAGATGTTTTTAAAGCACCCCTAGTGCCTAGCTGTCTTCCATCTCATAGGGATAGGCCTCTGACTCATTTCTATTTCTGCAGCTCCTTGGTCGGGAGCTCTTCCCTGGTGTGACTGGAATAGCAAAAGGGTGCACACACTTGGGGGCCTGAAGCAAGCAGAGCAGGCTGGGAGAGGAAGCCACAGCCTGGCCACTTCTCCCCAGCCACTGCTGAAGATTCCAGCACTGACTCTACACAGTCTGTCAACCTTGTCAGGGAGCATGGCTCTCAGAGATCAGTGGAACTCTGGGCACTATTTCAGCCTAACACATCAATTTCACCACCAGATGACTTATAGGTACTTTTCACAAAATGCAAAATGTACTAATTACAATTGTTTCCTTCTCCCTCTAGGGAAAGTACTACCTGAGTGATCCCCAAGCTCCGTGCTCCCAGAAAAAATCGTGAGCCCTCAATGATGTACACACCGGATAATTAATTAGACCCTAAATGACAGAGAATCGACTGCTATTTGCTGTTAAGTTTCTTTAATATAACCTGAGGCATTTGCATTAGAGTGCACCTATTATCTAAAGCATTCCTGTTTTCCAGATTGGATTGGAAGAGTTTCAGCCTCCCCTGGCATGCTGCTGGCATTGTTCTTGCTTTGGCACAGAAGAGAGAAAAAATATGAAGAAACTGCTTCCTAACTACTCATTCTTATCAACCTGTTTTAATAGATTCTCTAGTACTGTGGAATTAATTTGATTAATCAATTTTGCCCTTGTTCGCATTAGAAGGGTTAAATGCTACCGAAGAATGGTAAGGATTTAGTTATATAGCATTTAAACATATAATCGATGACAATAATTGCCGATTGCTTCCCTTGGCATAAATTTCACAAGTCTCTGCTTTTTCTCCCACCCTCTGCGTCCGTGACTACCCTCAACTTCCTTGAATAAGAAGGAGCCAGCATGGTTTATACGTATATTTATTTCACAGCCATCCTTCAGCAACCTTTATTCTTATGAAATTTTTTCTCACTTCAATCATCCAGTTTCCACGAACGCACCGGCTCATCTTCATCCACACTTTGTCTCTCCATCCACTTTATGCCTTCTCTCATATTTAATTTTACTGAAAGCTTCACTTCTCATATTTGACTGCATGTGCTTGACAAGCTATTTAAATGCTGGAATCTTAGTTGCCTCATCTCTAAAATGGGAAAATAAGATTGTACCTCTTACAACAATACCAGATATTACTATCACACCCTGATTATTATTATCATCAATATTAGTAGTAGTATCATTTTCATCATCATCATCAACATCATCACTAGTCAATTTACATTTATAATTCTAATTCTTCAAATATTATGGTCTTAAAATTTATCTGTCTCCTAGCTTTAATCGTGAATTTATTTTAGTCAATAATTTATCTTAAAGTGGGGACAATAATACCTTCTCTGTATATATTAAAAATTGCTAGAGAATTAAACAGAGATAAGTTACTTAAGCCTGCCTGATACATTCTTGAATATTAAATATTATTACTATTATTGTTACCAAACATTTTAAAGACCTGTTTCTTCAGGCCACTCCATTGTTAATAGAACCCATTATAATTTTATCCTCCTCAACCTTCACTTCATGGAAAACCAAACACTTATACTCATCAAGATATGTTATTTTATATATATATATATATATATATATATATATGAATTATTTTTGTGGACAACTATCAGACTCTGCCTCATCACAGATTTAGGAAAGGTAGAGCAGCAAGAAAGGGTCATGGGTCCCTGAGGTCACATCCTTTGCACCTCACTGCTGTGCAAGCCAAAAGGAGACATACACCCATCCTCACAGCAGTAGAGAGGCATCCATTGTTAGCTTGTCTTTCTTTATTATGCCAGATAAAAGATTAAAATACACGGAGTAATTTAGAGAGGCAGATGTGGGTAATATTTTTGGATAAGACCAACTCACTTTTTTTGAAAAAACATGTTTCTTAATTTTTAACTGAAAATATTGATATAACAAAAAAATCATTTAAAATAACCGATTTGTGGGAAAAAATATGCACAGCCTAACAATATAAATAAATGCAGCTTTTGAATAATTAAAATGTGCTTTTCCTTTTTGACTTTCAGAGATTAGAAATTTCTGTTCTCTAAAATAGTAATCACATTAACACCATTGACATTCAAATGATTAGAGAAAGGTGTCTATGGATTTCATTTATGATTCAAGTAAGTCTTTATCTTCACTATTTAGGGGCAAATTACTGACAGGTATTACCCAAAAGTTCTAAATATGATTGTTTTAAGTATTTAAAGGTATCAAAGTGAATTGTCCATATCCACTAGTAAGTGGGTATTTTTATGGCTAATATCTACCCGTGTATTGTACACTCACAGTGATCTTACTGTGAAGGTGTGTGTGGATGTTTCCCATATTGTATAATTAAAATATAATGAATTTTGTACTTTCATAAAGTTTCAGGGAAAGAATAGATTTGTATCTTCTATGTCACTCTTCATTTAATTGAAGTCTGTCCACTACGCCTAATTACTTATTTATTTATTGACACAGAGTCTTACTCTGTCACCCAGGCTGGAGTGCAGTTGATACAATCTCAGCTCACTGTAACCTCCGCCTTCCAGGTTCAAGCAATTCTCATGCCTCTACCTTCCAAGTAGCTGGGATTACAGGCATGCGCCACCATGACCAGCTAATTTTTGTATTTTTAGTAGAGACAGGGTTTTACCATGTCAGCCAGGCTGGTCTCAAACTCCTAGCCACAAGCAATCCACCCACCTCGACCTCCCAAAGTGCTGGGATTACAGGCGTGAACCATCACTTTGCCTATTTACATGGTAGCCTAAATGTCAGCTCTGCATCTAGAAATGAAGAAGGAATTCATAGATGCCTAGCCTCTGCGCCTGTGGGAAGTCAACGCTATCTCCACAAATGAGGTGCATTCCCAGCCGCTTGTCTTTCCCTGGTCACTCCTGGCTCCAAACTCCACTTTCCGGAGGGCAGTTATGGATTTTCTCATATCTTCTGGGCATTGATCATGTGAAACCAACTTCAAATGGTCATGTTTCTTCACAAATATGATGATACACACACACAAACAAAAACTGCTGTGCAAGTACTGAGAGTAGCAGATTTATCTGAATGTTTATAGGGGCAGAGGATCAGAAGTCTCATATCACAGGAAAACTAACTTTGAATTTCATGTAAGACATCTTTGGTCTCAAAACTATGATTTGCCCTTTTTGCGCATGCAGGCTTTCTGGCCTCCATCACCGTTCCTGAACTTGGTCTCTTTCCTCTCCCCTTCTCTCTCTCCTCAATTTTGCACCCTCCACTAAATCCTTGGTCATAGGTCACTATTAAGGCAGAATGCCTTTATTCCCCTTTTAAATCCTCAACCTTCCTTTCTCCTCAAACGTGCAAATTGCACCCCTAAAAAGTGAATTCATTAATTAGATAAAAACAATGGTTGCACCTTTACCTACATATCCAGGTAAGTGGAAAATGACCATAAATCTTTAATTAAGCTGATATATAAGGCAGTTGCCTCTCTCTTCTTTCAAGTTGGGTAAGAGGATGTGAAGATAGTGTGAGTCCTTCTCATAGCTACAAAGCTACTAAAATAATTGTGAAATGAATAGCTAGCTTCTCATGCTCTTTCATTTTTGACCTAGTTGAAAGAAAGTATGGAAAGTCCATTCCTTTAGAAAATATTGATGGATCACAGATGGTTTGCCAGGCACTCTTCCACAGGGTGGAAATTTCTGAAGGGAAGGTGTTCAGAAAAGGAGAACAGCAAGTGAAAGGAAAAGGTGTTGATGGTGGTTGTGAGATCTCAGTTCTCGTCTGCTTAGTTTAGAAGAATTTAAACAAGAGACACTCGGCTCTTTATTTAATTAAGTCCCATTTGTCAATTTTTGCTTTTGTGGCAATTGCTTTTGGCATTTTTGTCATGAAGTCTTTGCCCATGCCTATGTCCTGAATGGTATTGCCTACATTTTCTTCTAGGGTTTTTATGGTTTGAGGCTTTACATTTAAGTATTTCGTCCATTTTGAGTTAATTTTTGTATAAGGTATAAGGAAGAGGTCCAGTCTCAGTTTTCTGCATATGGCTAGCCAGTTTTCCCAGCATAATTTACTGAATAGGAAATTCTTTCCCCATTGCTTGTTTTTGTTAGGTTTGTTGAAGATCAGATGGTCGTAGATGTGTGGTGATATTTCTGAGGTCTCTGTTCTGCTCCATTGGTCTCTATGTCTGTTTTGGTACAAGTATCATGCATTTTGGTTGCTTTCAAAATAGCATTTTGAAAGTTAAGTGCAGAATAGATAGGACACCCTGAGAAAGATTGGATTCAGGGCAGGCTAGTCATTCGAATGAGACAGAAAAGGCACTAGGAAGTGGGTGGTCCTCTGGCCGCACATGCGCAGTAGCTGCCCATGCGGCTTCATACATCACATCTTATTAGCATTTTAAATCTCCACCAAGGGGTGTATTTTTTATTCTATTCTAGTCTAAGGAGCAAAGGGCAGTTTGAAGACAGGTAAAATCAAAACTCACATACTCTCTACAGGGAAAATTCCCTACTGAAGATAATGTAGCTGGCATGAGCTTACCTACAATGTAAATGCTTATTGTGGTGATCATACGGTCACCACGGCTGCTGCATCTGGAGGATATGGTCTCTTCCTTGACTACCTGTCCTGCCTGCAAGGTAAGGGTGCACTTGAATAGTGAAGGCCACAGGGGAGCGGATGGAGAAGAGGCAAGGAAAACATAGCAGGGGTTGGATCAGAGACATGCTGGGAGCAGATCATGAGAGCCCTGGGGACTGTTACAGAATCTCTAACTTTTAAAACTTTTAATTCTGGCGAGACTGGACATCATTGGAGGGCCCCGAGCATAAGAGAAACACAATTTGATAACTCCACTCTGGACCATGGCGGTTTTGCTGTGTGAAAAAAATAAACTGCATATGAAGAGAAGGAAGTCATGATACACTGTGGTATCCTGTGGTATGTCAGGAGAAAGATGATTGTGGATTGGCCCAGGATGGTAAACATGATCTAGTTTAAAGGTAAAACTAAAAAGATTTGCTGATGGATTGAAAATGGAATGTGAAGAAGGAGAGGCGTCAAGGAAGACTTCACCTTTGGGACCTAGACACCATTTACTAACGTAGCAGGGAGGGTTCTTTTGGAGGAACAGGTTTGAAAGGGAAAGAAATTGTAGAACTCAATCTTGAGCATGCAAAGTTAGTGTTGTCTGTGACATCTAAGCGATAGATCACTAACTGGATATGCAGGTTTGGAGCCCAGGGAAGATATCTAGACTAAAGATATAAGTCTGGGGCTGTCAGCCTATAAATAATACTGGAAACCATGGAATGCGACGAGACCATAAGGAGTAAGAGAGTGAAGAGATGAGTAGAGCAGCCCTCACACCCGGGCCTGGTTTACTTTGATTACATAGCAGTCACTGCTCATTTCAGCAAGAGCTGGTTGTGTGGAGTGTCAAATTGGAGAAAAAACATGATTCAAGCACCCTAGGATAGAATGAGAAAAAGGAAAGGGATGACGGTCCTCACAGCAGGAACATTTCTTTAGATCCAAGCCCAAATGAGGTAGTGGAGTTAAATCACCTGGAGTGAAGCCAGCAGTTGTTTGTTAGTTTTATAAGCTGGGCATTACTGCGGCCACGCTGATGGTGCAGGGGAGGAAGTAGCAATGGCCAGGGTGAGGACGCTGGGTCAATAAGAAAGGATGGGAGCCAGTGCACAGTGGAGGGTTTGCTGTGGGCTCAGGTCATCCCTAGAAACAAGAGGGAGGGACAGGCATGCTGATTGGTTGGAGGCAGAGTGATACGAGTTCATGGAAATTCCCTTCTATTTGCTACAACTTCTCAGTAAACTAGAAAGAAGGTTGTAAGGTAAGAGGACAATGACAGAAGAGTTGAAGGACAAGAGAAAGGAGAAGCTGTGAAATAGTAAACTACAAGAGTGGGGAATGAATAAACATTTAGTAGACTTGGCTGGGAGAGCTAAAATTGCTAGCTCCTCCAGGAGTTCAAGTACACAAACTGTTCAAAAGGACAGAATTTAAATTTATTATGTGGTATTAGCTTAACCCTGATGCTAAAACTCACCAAGCTATTTATTTTCCTATATAATTATTTATTTTTACAAACTAGGCATGTTGAGATGACAGAAGTAAAATCCTAAATGAGTTAGAAGCAAATTGAATACTGCACAACAGTTAAAGAAAAGTATGTTATTACCAGGCGTGCCTTAACCTGTGAATACCATGATGCTCCATTGCTAGAAACTCTGCTTACAAAAGGTGTCAATTCAAATGATCAGTGATTATTTGATAGATGGCAATTTTTAAAAATCAACATACACTCTGGTTAAAACTCTTATTTTCTAACTATATGAAGACTCTTTGGCTATTCTGTTGTTATTGAATTCCAACTCACTTATTTTGTGATTAGAGAACTGATTCTGCATCATTAACTCCTTTGTAGTGTCTGTTCTTTCTTTCCAGCCTACAAATTGTCAAATCTTCCATCTGTTTTAGAAAAAAAGTACTTTCTAATTGTGGGGTAAAGGAGTAAGTATATCAATTACCAGGCTTGTTTATTGTCTTATTTGATTCTTTTTAGATTACTGTTGTATTTTAACAGCTTAATTTATCATTTTGACATTAATATGATAAATTCTCTTCAATTATGATCTGTTTGTGAATTTTACTTATAATTTTAATTTTATAATTTAATCTTTCTTTAGGCTCAACAGGCTGCAATTTTTACATCTTCCCAGTAAATCGTTCTTTTCATTAAGTGATCCACTTAATACTGGATTTGGCCTGAATAACTTTTTAATTTAAATATTCCTGTACCTAGTGTTCTTTTTGCTTCTATTTGTCTGGGTTTTCTGTAATTTAGTTACTTGCAAACTTTTAATCTAACTTATGACTAAGTATATTTCTTGCTGAAAACATGACAGACTTCGTGAATTTTAGACTACACTAGATAATGCCAAATTGTTTTCCAAAGTATTTACACCAATATCCATCTTTTGGAACAGTTTATTAATATGCCTCTTGGTTGATAGTCTGAATAATATTTGTAATCTTCAGTTTTTTAATTTTTATGTTATGTGAGTGGAACATGTTGTGTCTTTTTAATTCAATTTGAATTGTTTTATTACAAATAGACTTTGACATATTTTCACATATATATTCACCAATGATACACTCTCTGTTGTGACGTGCCTGTTAATTTTTACTTGCCTACTTCTCAAATTGGTTACTTTGTTTTTATTTGTTTATTATCTTCATAATATGTAGGAGCTTTTTGTATATACAAGGTCCAAATCCTTGCTGCTTGATCGGTGGCACATATGTCTTCCCTGTTTTTGGACTTTATCCACTTTTTAAGAGCATCTTTTAATGAAGGGAAGTTCTTAATTTTAAGTTAATCATGCTATTACTCATTTATGGTTTCTTCATTGTGCATTACACAGAAAACCCCTCCATGCCCATAAATAAATAAGATATTCATTATTATTTTTAACAGAATGCTTACTTTTCATATTTAAATCTTAATTTACTTAGAAATACTTGTGCATGGTATTGTAGGAATCCACTCTAACTTTCTTTTGCAATACAGATAACAGATGATTTCAGCAGTTTTTGCTTCTTGTTTCACTGATGCATGATACATAATGCCAGCTCTGTCATATATCATATGTATGTGCATGCACAGTTGTATGTATACCCATACATGCTGTCCATATGGCATCATATAGAGAGATATACATATATAATATTTGTGTACTATCTTATGCATTTTTATGAGTTTGTGCTGGCAGAGTTTAGGGGCAGAATGTTAGCTAAGTAAGCTAAGTACATCATGTTGCTGGAAGTCTCAATAAAGTGCTGGAGGCAGGAGCACATTTTCAAAACTTGATAATGAATATTTATTTGAAATCAATAGCACTTATACATAATGGTGGCCTCACCACTAAAATAAAATACAAGACAAATTTGCCTATGGCCTATTACTATTTTTGGTTTTGCTACTTTTTTTATGTCTTCAAACAAAATTATAATTCACTTAGTGTGTTTTGATTAAAGAAATGCTCAACCTTGACAGGCATAGGTTCTGGATTGATAGGTGCCCAACTGCTTTTACTACATTTTTTCAAATTCTTGGTTGTTTTGTAGTAGCTTTTTCAAAAAAATTAAGAAAAGCTATAGTAAAATAAATAAATAAATAAAAAATACCGGGTCAGGGAAGAGACATCATTTTACTCTTACTCTGCACAAATAGAGGGTGATTTAAATGTGTGCACCAGGAGATCAGATTTAAGAGCCCGTGTCCCCAGAGCTTACAGCCTGCAGAAGGATTTCCTCATTCAGGCATGTGAGCTCTGGATCCACTTGTAAGGGAAAAATAACTACTCCAGAGTAAGTCACTTAGATGGGTTGCAAACAATCCAAATTTTCTACGCACATGACCCTCTATGAAATGAGCGCGCTAGGAGTTGAGAGCCCTGGGCTTTGTTTATGTCTCTGCCATTCACAAGTGGCAAAGCCCTACAGCAAGTCACTCAGCAATTTACATCCCATTCTTTACCCCTCCTATAGATCAATTTCTAGCTGGAATCATTCCACTTCAGCTAGAAGGACAGCCTTGAGAATTTCTTGTAGTGCACATCTGCTATCAAGGAAACCGCTTAGCTTTCATTTATCTAAAAATGTGTTTTTTCCACCCTCGTTTTTGAAGGATATCATCACTGGGAATAGAATTCTGGGATTGTTGTTGTTATTTTTCCCAGTACTCTAAAGCTCTCATTGATAGCACCATTTTCCTAGATGGAAAGTGCCCTTTTCATATTTCTAGTTTCAAATGCTGTGTCTTTGGTTTCCAGCAGTTTGACTATAAAGTACCAGGTGGTTTTTTGTCTCTTCCCTGCTTTAAGTTAAGTTTTTGGAAATCTAGGTAAAATTTTTTAAATAAATTTTTGGAACCGGTATATCTTTAATAAATTTTGTTCCATTCTCACCATCTCCTTCTGAAACTTGGATTGCACATATGTTGGAATATTTCATATTGTCCCACAAATTTCTGATGCTTTGTTCATTTTTCATTATTTTCTCTCTCTCTCTTTTAAGTAAAACAATTTTATGGATCTGTCCAAATCAAATATTTCTTTTCAGTCATATCCAGTCTCATGTTAAGCCTAGGCAGTGATTTTATTACAGTTATTGAACTTTTAGCTTCTAGGTTTGCCATTTGATCCTTTATAAAATTTTCATTTCTCTGAAGAAATTCCCCATTCACTTGTTAAGACCACCTGTTACTTTAATTTTCTGAATATACATATAATAGTTGGTTTACAGTCCTTGTCGAATAAATCTAACATCTAGGTCAATCCATGCATGCTTTTTATTTTTTTCTCTGATTTTACTTTATTCTCTTATTCTACATTTATAATTTCTAGTGGGTTTTTTTAATTTGCTGTACATTGTGAATGATATTTTAAAGACCTTGGAAATTGTTATCTTGTTATCTTCCTCTGAAGAGCCTAGAGTTTTCATTTCAATAGGCAGTTAAATTACTAACAGATCATCTCAAACTTGTGATGACTTTCGTTTACACTTTGTTATGAAAAATCATCCATGGAAACCCCAAGATATTCCCAAACCTCTTTAGATTAGTCTCTCCACCTCCTCATTTTCTCCTCTCTCTGGGTCTTTAAGCTTTGCCAGGATGAGTTGAGAGCAGGCATTGCTGTAGAATATGGTTCTCGCTGCGGAATCATGCCCTCTGTGTAATCTGAGCTGGAGCGCGTTGTTGAGGGTTAGTGATATCTATCCATTCCCGAGAGTCCTGTTTAAACTCAAGACTCTTTATTCTGTTCTTAAACTAGAGCAGCCATGCTCTGGTAGGCCTCTGGCATTTTGCCTTGCACACGTCTAACCCAGATCTCAAGGAAGAACTTGTCCCCACTCTATCCACCTCCCTCTATTCAAAACCTGATCTTCTTCCTTAGTCCTGTGAGACACTGAGCTTTGGACTCCCTCTCATGGCACAATGTTTAGGAAAGTGTCTTCTGGCAGGAGCTGGGCTAATTTTGTAGCTGCCCATGAGAATTTTTACCTTTTTCAGGGATTTCTCTTTTGCAGTTTCTGTTCAATGATGGAAAGAGGTACATCATATGCTGTTTACAACCACATTGTTATTTACAGTCAGTGAGAGGGCTAATCTCTCACTAGCCATCTTAATCATTACTTAAAATATTCCTATCTGGCCAGGCGTAGTGACTCATGCCTGTAATCCCAGCACTTTGGGAGGCCAAGGTGGGCAGATCACCTGAGGTCAGGAGTTCAAGACCAGCCTGACCAACATGGAGAAACCCCATCTCCACTAAAAATACAAAAAATTAGCCAAGTGTGGTGGTGCATGCCTGTAATACCAGCTACACAGGAGGGTGAGGCAGGAGAATAACTTGAACCTGGGAGGCAGAGGTTGTGGTGAGCCGAGATCACATCATTGTACTCCAGCCGGGGAATGAGAGCGAAACTCTGTCAAAGAAAGAAAAAATAAAAGAGAGAGAGAGAGAAAGAGAGAGAGGGAAGGAAGGAAGGAAGGAAGGAGAAAGAAAGAAAATTCCCACCTTAAACATTATTTAAAATATTCCATAAGCTTGATTTATTTCAACAAGATGGCAAGCAGAAGTAAGTGGAATAACTATTAGAGAGGAGTTCATTAAAATATCATTATTTTTAAACAGTAAGATTGTTTTATTGTTTGCACATAAATCAAAGAGATGTCTACTAAAATAATAATAGACTATTTTAATGACTGATTACAAAATCAGTATTTTTCCCATATTTGAGCAAAGAAAATATGGAAATGTAATAATAATGAAAACAAGCCCTCCACAGTCATAATGGGAAGTCTAAAAGAGCAACCATAAAATCCAAGCCAGTCTGGAAAATTTATTGGCAAAAATAACATATTGAGAGAAAATAAGAAAAATATTTGGGAAGAGTTGAATACAACAGTCAATGTTCTTACCGAAGTGCATTCTCCTTTTCCATACCCACCATATCTAAGTTTCTTTTTATAGCTATTTCAATACTCTAGTATATATCCGCTTATGAATTTAAGTAAATGGACCAAATATTATATGCAAATGAACAGTGCTTTATTCTCCCGACAATATTGACCAGAAATCTTTTATGTCAATAAGTTTTGACTTAAATCAATGGTAGCAGAGGACTTCAATGCCTTGGATATACAATAACTTATTTAACTGACCCTCATTCATAAAATTCAGGGATGCAAGGATGGTAGTCCGTAGAATTACCAGAAATATTTGAATTCTTCCTTATTCTAAGCACAGGGTAGAATTCCACTGCCTGGTCAGGTAGATAGGTAAGTTGTTAATAGAAGTGTCCTTGGTCACGTCAGGGCTACAACACTAATTGCCACCTTGCATCCCTCTAGAGTGATCTCTTTACTTCCATCATGACCACCACATTTAAGTTTAGGGTCATGAAGCAAGAGGGTATAAAGCGGAGTCAGTCCCCAGCCTACCGGTAGTGCTCATGCAACAGCAACTAGGAATAAACTTTGCCATTTTTAAGATGTTAAGGTGTTCGCTGTCTGTTCCTGCAGCATTGTGTATTTTACTGGATCTGTTCCAAATGATTAAAGCATCAATTTCTGTATTTGTTCATTAGGCCAATTGCCTCTTGAGAATAAATACCTGGAATGGAATCCTGAATCAAAGGCTATATTGATTTTATATTTTATACATGTTGCAAAATTATCTCTTTACAAGTAGGCACAATAAAAGATATTTTACGTTTAAGTGTTAATATTAGAAGACACCCAAAGAGAGGATTCTTAGAAAATGAATCATTCTTATAAGTGCTTATTTAAACACAGAGGAATTGGTGTTTTAAGCCGTTGATGTTTGGAGACGATGTGATGTGATATTCAAGGAATGCTCTGGCTGGTAGTTCCATAAAACAGATAGAGGGCCATAGGTCCTAATGGATGGGTGGAAAATGACTCACTTAAAGGTTGTTTCATGTTGGGAAAATGTCATAAATTACAAAGTAAACAAAGTTTACTCACAGTCGATAGAGGAGTGCTCCAGAGGTATTAGCTGAAATAAAAATGCAAACAAATGACATCTCAACAGCAAGCAGATGAGCCAAGGGCCCTTTTCAAAAGTCCTATCACACCATCACTTCCTTCTTTGTCTGAAGAAGCTATTAAAGGAAATCTTCCTGGGAAGTGATTTTTGTAACACCATTATCTGAAGATCAATAAGGATTTTCTTTATAGTAAAAAAATGTGTATTTATTAATATGTGATATTTATTTTTATATTTTAAATAGATGCCTACATTTTATGTTCTGAAATTGGGAAAAAATGGCAAAAAATTATTCATTGTATTTGTATTGTTAAATGTGCAATATTTTTTTCTCACTAACAGGTAATATATTACCATTTCAAAAGTTAATTTTCAATTAAACAATCTGATGAACTCTCAGGAACACTGGTGATGCCCACTCGAAGGGTCTGACTCCCTGCAAAGCCTGAATGTGCCAGACACAGGCTTCCCAGACTCTCCTGAAGCCAGGACATTCACCTATGACCAAATTCTGACCATTGGGACCTCAAAAGAATACTTTGAAGGCCTCTGGAAGGTTTCCCTGATTTTAAAAAAAAATGCCTCTGGATGGATATTTAGTTGTCATTGATGCCTGGAACTCAAAGAACAAGCAACAGGATCAGTTTATTAAATTAAGGACATCACAACAGAAACATGCAAAAAGCCTCAGTTCTCATATCACAACTGAACCTTTGGAACAACTCTGAAATTGCGGATTTGGGGGCTTCTTGTGGTTTGAAATAATAAGTACCTTTATTGTTTAAACTACCCTTAGTTGAGTTTTCTGTTATTGGATACCCAAAGAATCTTAACTGAGAAATTCACCAGTCTATGCCTTGTCTGTTTTATCTTTAACAATCTGGCAATCAAACTAATTTACCTTATTATTGTTTCAATTTTTAATACCCAAATTTGTTTAAATAATATTCAAACATAGCATTTACTTCAATATATGCATAAATTCATTTCTTGTTATTGTGTTTCTTTTTGATAATCATAAATTTTTATACCTAAATCTGTAATCCAAAAAGACTCTAGAGAAGGCAAGAAAGAAAGAAAGAGAGAGAGAGGAAGGAAGGAAGGAAGGAAGGAAGGAAGGAAGGAAGGGATTCAATTTCCCTGTTGTCTCCAAATAGCTTACCAATTGCCATAACACATCTCATAAATATAATTCATCAAATAAGGTATAATTTTCATACCTATTTGAATTTTTTTCATATTATATTACAAGATTCCTACATATGCTTGAATGTGTTTCTGTGTTTTTCTGAGTTTTCACTACTCTGATTTATGGATCTATATTTTCATTAAAGTTTCTACAATATACACGTTTAATTATTGTGTTTTATAGGATTGGTTAAGATGGTAGATGAAATATATGCATAAAGAAATAATACATATATATGATTTTATTATCTTTAATCAAATATATATTTAATATATAACACATATATTAATAAAATATATATTTAATATATAACACATATATATTTTATTAATCCTAGTAAGTAATGTAAAAAATCAAAGGAAGAAAGGAAAAAGAAATCCATAAGAAAATTGAAGATCCCCAAAAAAAGAATCATTAGTTACGGTGGGCTGAATGGCGCCTCCCAAAGGTATCAGATCCTCATCCTTGAAACCTATAAATATTACCTTACATGATTTTTGTAAATGAGTATAAATTATGGATCTTAAGATGAGAAGATTATTCTGGAATATATGGTATGCCCTAAATGTAATCTCAATGTACTTACATAAGGCAGGTGGAGGAAGATTGGACAGACAGACACACGAAGAAAAGTTCATCTGAAGACACAGGCAGTGATTTCGGTGATGCATCCAATAGCTCAAGGAATGCCTGCAGCCACCAGAAATTGGAAGAGGCAAGGAAGGGCCCTCTCCTAGATCCTCTAGAGCAGTGGTCCCCGACGTTTTTGGCACCAGGAACTTGTTTAGGTTTCATGGAAGGCAAATCTTCCACAGACTGGAGAAAGGGGATGGTTTAGGGATGATTCAAGTACATTACATTTATTGGTCACTTTACTCCTATTATTATTACATTATAATATATAATGAAATAATTATACAACTCACCATGATGTAGAATCAGTGGGGGGCCTGGGTTTGTTTTCTGCACTAGGCGGTTCCGTCTGGGGGTGATGGGAGACAGTGACAGACCATCAGGCATTAGATACTCATGAGGAGCATGCAACCGAGATCCCTCACATGTGCAGTTCACAATAGAGTTTGCGTTCCTATGAGGATCTGTGCAGTAGCTGATCCAACAGGAGAGCTCAGGTGGTAATGTGAGTGATGAGGGGTGGCTGTAAATACAGATAAAGCTTCATTTGCTGTCTGCAGCTCTCCTCCTGCTGTGCCGTCGAGTTCCTAACAGACCATGGATCAGTAACAGTTGGGGACCCCTGATCTAGAGGGAGCATGGTCCTGATGACACCTGGTTTTGACTCCATGAACCTGATTTTAGACTCCTGGCCTCCAGAATTGTGAGGAAATAAATTTCGGTTGTTTTAAGCCAGAGTTCTTAATGATTTCTTACTGCATCCCTAGGAAACTGCTATATCAGTGAATCAGAAACTGTGAGAAATTCTTGTAATACAGGAGCTCAAGTCTATGGATTGACAGAAAAAAAGAACAGAGCCCCAAATGTCACAGTGAACAGTTCTAACGTTGCTCTGAGTTCAGCGAACCACATCAAAGTCAAGCTAAGAAAATGATATACTCGACCTTTTTGCCCTTTTCCCTTAACCCTTTACCCTGGCCTGGGCCAAGCAACAGAAACGAAAGTACACAAGGACCTAGGCCCTGGATCTGAGCAGCGAGTGTGGGCATTTGCGGTGGTGCCTATCCTTGGTGGCTGCCAAGCAAAGGTATTCCCACAGTCACAAACTACCCACTGAGGCAGCACTACACACCCATTCCCAAATCCAACCACTGGAGCCAGGGTGGATGTAACTCTCAGAAACAGTGCTCACCATGAAGTGAGGAGAGTCCCAGTAGCATAGATGTGTGCACAACCAGAAATCAATAAATATTTAAGGAAAAATGCATGAGAACAAGAGAATCCTAGAATCCAGAAAATAGAAAAAGAATAAACCATTAGAAAGCTATCATAGTATTAAAACACAGTTTAATATTGTAAGGCAAAGTTTTCCTCATTTCCCTTTTTTGCATAATTTCCCTATTTTACTATTTAGCCCTTTTCCTATTGGTCCCGAGAATGCTCCCCAGCAGTGCTCACAGCTTCAGCATTTACCGCAAGATAACTTTGTTGCAAAATATCTCACTTTTATTATTATTTTTGCATCACTCTAGTATCTCGACTTTGAGGGAAAAAAAAAGACATGCTATTTATAGCATCCTGTTTTTAGTAGTAGTATTTCCAGTTACAAAACATAGTAATTATTGATTGCTGAAAACGTCAAATCATAAAAAACAGCACTCCTATGCGCATGTTGATACTGTTCTCCAACAATTGTTGGCTGAAGATTCGTTTGATGAATTCAATTTTTCTGAAATAGATGACTCTGATGATTCAGAGGATTCTGATGCTAGCTCTGTTTAGAAATAACTCCAAGAACAAAGTGTATATTTTATTTCCACATTGAAAATCAGTCAGATTTACTTCAATCTCAAAGAGCATGTTTATGTAAAATTATTAGGTTGGAGCAAAAGTAACTGGGTCTTTGCAGTTAAAAGTAATGTAAAAACTACAATTACTTTTGCACCAACCTAATAAAGGAGTGCTGGCAGTGAGCTCTTTTTTTCTAAACAGGATTAAAATCCATTTCCAAATTATTTTGTTAAGTTACTGAAACACCCCATTGAATTTTATGATCTATTGTCCTGCCCTTTGTTTTCCTTAAATTTTCTTAATTTTTCTTTCTTAAATTACTTTCAAGTTGCCATTTTCCTCTGCAATGTGTATGAGGAGTTCATCTGTCCATTTTCTATTTCTCTAGAGTTATTTAGTTATTTGCTATTCTTCCTTCTTACATGTCCCAAAGGGAATGTATGCATTTACAGTGGCATCAGTCAAATTCTATGTTACCATTGTATACACATTGGCATAGAAACAGATGACAAAAACTGTATACATTCACTGCCACTTATTCAAACTTATTACCAGGAAAATGTGTAACTAAAAGGCTTCTATTAATATTATTCACAGGTGATGACAAATTACATTTATTTTACAAATGAAAACATTTCAAGATTAATTACATAATACATTGAATTTAGAGTGATTCAGCTTTGATTATATCTAGAAGATATACTTTAAAGTTAAAACATTTTTCATCTTAAACCATTCTTTTGTAATGTAATCTATTGTTAACAATATTTATGGCCTTACATTTAAAAAATGTAAGAATTATTGAACCCTACTCATTTTACTATAGAATTTATTTGGTTTAACATATTCTAAGCCTTATTTAAGTTTTCACAAAAATATTAATCAGTCTATCTGCTTATATGATGAAAGGTTTATAAATCAATCCCGTTTCTTCTAAGTCTTCTATCATCTGGCTGAGAATTAGAAACAGGAAGAGAAGGGTGGGGGAAGGATGAAGAAATCAAGGAAGGTCAATATGGCAGATGGGAGGGTCTTCACCAGTATCAGCATCTGAAAAGAGAGAAGTAGGGAGGTCTTCACGCTTCACCCTTGAGAAAGATTTGGGTTGAAGTGGTGACATTGAAAGTGTTAAACACTCTATTTGTCTAGGACAAATAGAGCTTGCTAGAAATATTTTTTTCTTTTTCAACATGTATTTTAGATTCAGGGGTTACATGTGCAGGTTTTTTACATGGATAAATTATGTGTCACTGAGTGTTGGTATGCAAATGATTTTGTCACCCAGGTAGGGTGTAGAGTACCTGATAATTAGTTTCTTGACCACACACTCTTCCCACTCTCCACCCACAAGTAGGTCTTGGTGTCAATTCATCCCCTCTTTATGGTAATGTGTACTCAATATTTAGCTCCCACTTTTAAGTGAGAACATACATTATTTAGATTTCTGTTCCTATTTAATTTGCTTAAGATAATGTATACATGCTGCTGCAAAGGACATGATTTTATTTTTATGGCTGCATAGTAGTCCCTGATATATATGTAGCACGTTTTCTTTATCAAGTCCACCATTGATGGGCACCTAAGCTGATTACATGTCTCTGCTATTGCAAATGTCATAAAAATTAAAGTTCTGTACATTTAAAATGAATAGAAATGTAAAAGAAAACGCACATTGTCAAAAATTACTATAATGTAATTGACATATGGAGTCATATATAAATATAAATTCAATACTATAAATATAATCATTTTTGTGGGAAAAGACAGAGGCACAACCCTATAATACAAAATAACTGTTATAATCATCAAAACTACATTAAAGTATTTAGCCATGTTGATAATTTTAAAAAGCAGGGAGTAAAATTTTATTTTACCATTTACCAAAATAATGTTAATGATAATATCAAGCATATTAAAAAAGTCATAATGCTAGAGGGCCAGGATCAGGTAGTGAATAGTACATATTACAGTTTTTTCTGGAACAATTGATAATATTTACCAAAAGCTTTCAACTTATTAAAGTAACAAGTCAAAACTGAAAGAATACCAAATGCATTTTGAAAGGATAACAAATCTTGAAATTTATCATGAGAAAATATTAAGAATCTGTGTTAATACTTTGCTACACTTGAATTCATGACAATTTTCTTTAAAACTTTTACAAAATGAAAACAATAAAACATTGTAATAATATGATACTGCCCAAATGATTTTGTTCTTATGATGAACTGAAAATAGTCATTTAAAATGTATTTGAGGGATCTATAACAAGACTTTAAGGGATCTCATAGGTTACAGATATAGAGAAAGAACAACCTAATTTCCCAGAAAAATAATTAATAGAGTATATATTTTATACAAAAATATGACATACCTCCAGTTTTAAGATGAGATGAATGTAGAGTAAATAGTACAATATAAAAAAAGACAAGGATGTTTGTTTCTTCTATGTGTAACTAAATCACATTTTTGAAACTTTCTTGTTAATATTACACTATCTACATTGTCTAAAATAATGTCAAAAATTGCGGTATGGTTTATTATAAACTTGTTTAGTAGTTGCTACAAGAACACTTGGTCTTTCTATTGGATATCTATTCTGAGAATTAGGTGAAATTCTGCCAGAGTAATCCTCCCTAAAATGCCAAGAGGAAGATTGCTTTCCCCTTTCCTAAAATACTTGCAAATCCCCAAAGTAATTTCTAGAATAGATGATCAGTAAAATGTTCATCGTTCAGCTGACCTCTTACTAGTACTCTTGGCAAGATTATAAGTATGGCATTTACTGGGTTTTTTAAATCCAAGATTTATTATGTAGTAACTCTACCTATTTGAATAAAATATAGGGTCTCAGTGGTAACAGATCTCACTAATCAACACAAAAAGTATATTTTAATACTTATGATGAAATTAGAAGTTTTAAAGCACTTTTCCTTCAAAAAGATACACTAATCCCATCAACCCCATCGCTACAGGAATACCATGGACATGCATATATGAGTCTGTGTCCTGAGGAACCTTCATGTTGCCTTTGACAGCATGTTCTCTTTTTACGTCCTGTTCTGCATTGTGAGCTCAGATAAGTTACTAAATCAATCCTTTAAACTGATCATAACTGCTCAGTGAGAATTAGCTGGAGCTACTCTTTATTTTTAAAATGCTAAATTAAGATTTATTATGTTCCGGGCCCTGATTGAGGTTCTGAACAAATATTATCTCAATTCATGCTCATAAAAACTCTATGATGTAGTTATTAAGATTCACTGTACAAATGAGGAAAATGAGACTAGAAAGATAGACGTGCCAGGGCAGAATCTTTGTTCCTGAGACACAAAGTAGATAGAGATCCGCTCCACAGAGAAGGGACACTTGGGAGAGAAAGGGTCATAGCAAATGACCCTTTCCTTGAGAACCGAGAGTGGAGGATGTGCTTCCCCAGGAAGGAAGGGGCGTAAGGCATAGCTTGCCCACACAGGACTGTTACGATCCTTAGGGAAAAGCATTGTGCTTCTCTTATCTATACTGCTCCCTGTTCTGTTTCACCTTATCATGGTCGAATGTACTGTAGAACTCAACTCCTTACCAGTCGCATGCCTCTTCATATCCCAGAGGTGCTTTACACTCAGGATATCCAAAATTAAAATGTTCATCATGACCAGTAACCTCCCCTCCAAATCTGCTTGTCCACCTGTGTTCCATACCATGGTGAATGACACACTTCCTATCACACTGCCAAGCCAGAAGGCAAGTGGCTATCATTGTAACTCTTCTCTGTCCTTCAGCCTCTGCAACCAATTCATAGCCAAGGCCTATTGATTCTACCTCCTCAGTGCCTCTCAGGCCCATGCACTGTGGTCAACTCTGAGAAAACCAGCCTGACCTCGTTGTTATGGGTGGTGATGGATGGTGGTTCAGGTCCCAGCAGATCCCCACAGCACCCTGAAGTGAGCTGGCAGCTCGAGCTGCCTTGGGTGGGATCCCACTTTGTGCTACTACGAATGCTGTAATCTCAGGCCCTGCTGAAAGGCCTGTCCATCTAGGAGCAGAGTAGTTTCAATCACTTTCAACATTCTGTTTCCACCTACAGGATGTGGAATAGCCATCCTGATGCTTAGCCAGTTGTGATTATTTTTTACGCAGTGTGGTCTCATAAGGTTTACTTTAACTTTGGTCACTGTTGATAATACTGAATAATTCTTTGAATAATATATTATTTATAACCAAGTATTTCAATAGCAACACAGGCCTAGCTTCTATCTGACTTCCTTGACTTTGTTTCTTAGTGGAGGTTGCAAAGAAATGTGCTTTGTTAGAGGCATCTTTGCTTAGAATATGCTGGCATTATCTTTAAGATTTCTAAATAGTCTGCTGTATTGTTGGTTCACTCCACTGAGTCTCAGAGGGCAGCAAATCAATTTTCCAAGCCTCCTCCTGGCTTGCCTGGTTGGCGATAAGCATCATGCTTCTTGTGTTTCTGAATCTTATCTGACAGCTCCCACTGCCCAGTGATCCAAAGGGGAACATCCTAGGAGGAGGCTCTGAGCCAAGCCATCCTGGAGTCTCTGCAGAGGGCAGCTGCTGGCACAGGGCAGCAGCAGTTTAGCTAAGCTTTCAGCCTCCCCTCGCCCTGCCACGGAGCACCCCACGGATACATAATTAGACTGATTAGCTCCGAATCCAAGTATCTTCCCTTGTCCTGAATTGACATCTGCGTTTTTTGTGATAAAAATAAAACTGGGCTTTCTGAAAAGAAAACACTAGGCCAGCCTTCTTTGACAATCAAAGTATATCTATATCACTCCCAGGTACTGTTATGGAGAGTTCTTCCAGATCAGAGAATAACCTGAAATGACCTGTTGTAAATCCTTCCGCAGACACATTTATCTTAATGCTTTCCCTCCCCCCACAACTGCAGCTGGCCTTCATTTGCATCCAAAATTTACCTTCCTTCTCTTTCTTGAGTCTGGCCCTGCTTCGCTTTAAGGACTTGGGTGTTAAAAATTGAAATTGCTAGACATGCTGTATTTTAAATTTATAGCAGAGCTCCTTAAGAAAATGCTTTCTGCATGCCTGAGCACCAGGAGTGCATAGTTCTCCCATGGCTCCTTTGTTCAGACATTCTCCTTTGCTCCTGAGTTTTATGACACAATCTCTGTTTCTGTGGGAGCTGTGAAAATTCTAGTATAAATGCCATCACCCAGGAGAATGCTTTGCTTAGTTATAAACCAGTTATATGGAGGAAGAATCCCTACTTGCTCCACGATGTGGATGTGTAATGGATGGCCCATCATCACCCTCTTGACTGGCCATGGCAGAGCTCTCTGCAGTAATGCAGAAAAATGAGGGGTGAGACCAAGGCTCATCTGCACGTGCCCATGGAAACCCATCCTCCCCAGGGCCTTAGGATGGTTTATAAGGCACCGAAAGGGGTGGGGTGGATAGGGACTGTGGGTAGGGAAGAAGGTCACTCTGGGTAGTCAATAAAGAGTCCTGTGTCTCCTCACCAGGGCCTTTTCCACTGTGCTACTTTATAGTTAGTACTCATTAACATTGTCACAAAAAAGCAAAAGCTTAAATCACAGTTAAAAGATTTATTCGCCCTCTTGTGTAGGTAGACAGAAAATGAAGTTTTGGGGCATTTTCACTTCTTAGTGAGTATTTTCCATTTGAAACTGCCTTATTTATTCACTACTTACATTGACCTCTCTTTCCCCTCTATGGCATTAATATCTCAGCCAGTTTCAGGTATGAATCACTGGCATATTTAACATACCACACAGATGCACATGGTCTGGAGGATATTTGCAAATAAGCTTGTACATGTCACATAGCTCTAAATAGAAGCTGCTTTTCCCAATGGGCATAGAGTACTTAAAGCAGGCTATAAAATTGTCACACTTTATAAATCAGTGAAATTAGTACTGAAGCTCATGTAATCTATATGAGAACAGCAGCATCCATAATTGACATGCACATATTCTATAAGGAACAATATAAAGTTATTTGTGTGACCAACTGGTACACAGTTGTGGACCATCTTGATTCTGGCAACAATGCACTATGTGAAGACCACCAATTTTATGTGAGTGTTTTAACCAGAGAACCAATGCCTTCATTAGAATTTAAATTAGAATTAACCAGATGTGGAACTGCAGATGCTCAAATTTATCAACTCTAATACGATATCTAGCCAAATTGCAGGTGTTAAAAAAATAGGTAGGAGTTCCTTCTATTTTGTTATATTCAAAAGGTGATTTTTTTTGCATGTGGCTTTACTCTTAATCTGCTTCCCATTTATATTTGGTTTCATTAGAATTTATAGCAAATGAGGAGGGCTCTATACTCTGAAATATTACCTATGTTTTAAAACCCAAGTCAGATACTTAGACTATTGAAAAAGATGCTTATCTGAAGCAATGATACAAGAAATCTTAGAATCGAGCTGTTGATAGGGAAGAGTCACAGATGCTGGACTGGTTGTATTTAATTGAATAAGCCACTCAAACGTCTAACACATGCATGCTTCTCTATATGGGGACTCATTAGAGCCTAGAAAAAAAAAACCATTTCTAAGTTTTACATTGAATAAATATCTCAATTTCTAGACTCTCATTATAAAATTAGAGATAATTTTTACAAATTATTTTGTTCATAGAAGTGGAAAATGCCTAGACATAGCAATGTCTTACAAAGCATGTGTTTAAAGAAAGTAGATTTTTTTATGAAAAATATACCACTAATAATGAAAATGTGTTATACAATTTAACTGTTGAAATAATAATTGTGTAAGATGACATAATAGCAAGATGTAAATCAATGTCTAATTGTTTTAGTTATAATTGTCAATGAAAATACAGCTATGGGTAATAGGAAATAAACTTTGAACCTCCTAGTATTTTCAAGGATATCAGTTACCTCCTTCCTCTACGACACACTGTTTACTAAGTGCTCCTCTTGTTTCGATAAGACCTTAGATGGTGTCTTAGTATATGATGTTTATATAGCTTTTTATAGGTAAGTCAGCTAAGCATGTGATACTTTACATAATTTTAATCAAAGGATTATACAAATTCAGAAAATAAATTTACTTCTCAATTCCCTTGCTGTTGGAAATCCATTCTCCTACCACTGATCGAGCACCTTCACAAGGGACCATCATATCTGTGCAGATTTTATGATATAGAGTTCTAAAAATTAACAAGGATTTTGTGAAAATGTGTCAAGGTACTTTATGACCAGCCTTTCTGTATTTGAGTCATGATATATTTTTCTGCCCTGACCTATCCCTAGATTATGACAAACAGAGGAAGTTGGGGAATTCATACTTTTTACCAAAGATTAGGCAATAGGAATCATGCAAAGACCTGGAGTTGAAACCTACATCATCCTTGCTTGAAAAAACCTTAACCCTACTTAAATGCAATTGCCCTCCTAGGCCTGTGTAAATGAAGATAATTAACCTGGGACAGACTGCACAATCTTATTAACTGGCTCTCCTGTAAATTAACAAGCAATGACATAACTGGATCCCTAGTCAAGACAAGTATTTATATAATTTTTTGGTCATTTTTTCCAATTCTCCCAGATAAGTCTTGTATCTTCTTCTGGAAATGTCAACTTTGTCACGCTATCCTTATTCTCAACTATATCCTAACTCATTGAAAGAATCTGAAAAAATAAGAAGTATACTTTAATGGTTTCCTAACACCACATATTCCCATCTTTGCCCACTGTCCTGCCTTCTCCCTTCTTACTATGGTTACATGGCCCATACCCTGAGATACGGTCAGATCCTCTACTGGTGCATTCAATCCCTCACCCTCTCCTGCATGATCCATTTCCCCAGGTTCACTGGATGTTTTCTATCAGGAAACATTATTTTACTCAATTTACAAAAACAAACATAATCTTACTTGACTTCTATTATCTCAGTTACTTTGTAGAGTTACTTTCTTTCTCTTTAGGTTTACTTTCTTACTTTTTAGGTTTAAACTTCTCAAAAGCATTGTATATATTTGCTACCACTGACTCTACTCCACCTGTAATCTTTGAACATACATCACCTGGGCTTTTGCCAACCTATTCAGTGTTCAATCTTCATTTCCCTTAACTCCTTCTGTACCTGGCTTACCTGACACCAAATTCCTCTTTGCTCTTACCACCCTGCCATTCCTTTACAGTTACCTTGACAGATTTTCCTCCTATCCCTCCTGTAACCACTTAATTTGAGGGCCCCAGAGCTTGGTTGATGCAATAATCTCTTCTCTACCAAAGCTTGATAATTTTGTCTAATCTCATGGCTCTAAAGACCACTTACATTTCTGTTTCCACTCTGGATCTCTCTGCTGGACTGCAGCCTTGAAGATCTTTTTAGCATTTTCATTTGAAATATGAATAGGATTTCCCAATTCAGCAGACCAAGAGCTGCACCCTTGGTTCATTCTGTATTCAGAAACAAGCTTCTTCACATCCTGCTAGTTTGTTAGGCTAAAAAGCTTTGTAATTATAACCAGTATCTTTCCCTTCCCATCACCAGTGTTAGCACATTGGCCTCACTGGCCGTCATGTCTCAGCTGCATTGTGGAGGTCATCTCCTCTCTGGTTGCCTGACTTCCACATGTGCCCCTCCACAGCTCATTCTCAGAATATCATCCAGATTATTATTTTAAAGCATAAATTTGAACATGCCAATCAATTATGCAAAACCTTTTATAGTTGTCCCATCTTATTTTACTTCATTTGAATTCAAGCCCAAACCTTTACAAAGTCCTGAACCATCCTACATCATCTGGCCTCATGTTACCTGTCTCAGTCATCTCACATGCCTCTCCCTTGTGGTCACTCTGTACTGGCCGCAGTTGATTCCTTACCATGCCTTAGAGCTTAGACACAGCCATGCCTCAGAATCCTTGTACTTTTGATTCAGTCTGCCTGGAATGCACATCCTGGATGAGCTGCATGATCTCCCTTACATTCCATCATGTAAATGTGGCATGTAAAATAATGCCCCCTAACCCCACCAAAGATGTCTATGTCCTAATCCATGGGACTCATAAATATCTTGTGTTCTGGCAAAAGAGGCTTTGCAGATTTGAGTCGTGAGATGAGGGGTTACCTTGGGTTATTCAAATAGGCCTAACCTAAGCACAAGGGTAATTATAAAGGGAAGAATGAAGCTGTTAAGAGTCAGAGAAGGATCTGTGATGATGAAAGTAGAGGTCACAGAAACATTCGAAGATTTGGGGTTCTCAGTCTTGAAGACAGAAAAAGGCACCACAAGGCAAGGAATGCAGACAGACTCTAGAAGCTGACAGGTAAGGAAAGGGAAGAACACAGCAATGCTGAGACCTTGGGATTTAGTGAAACTGATTTGGGGCTTCTGATTTCTAGAACTGCAAAGTAATTAATTCATGTTTTAGGCCAGAAAATTTGTGATAATTTGTTAAAGCAGCAATAACAAACTGATACAACATATTTGATGAAAGTCATATTTTTAGTGAGATCTTTTGTGACAAATTCTGTTAAAATTATAAGTGCTCCTTCCTAACTTTATTGACTTATTTCCACGTGTTAATTCTTTTCATAATATGTATTAACATCTGATATTTTGTTTATTCTCTTTCTCTCCATTCCAGGTAGAATCTAAACTCCATGAGAGAAGAAACACTGACTTTTTAGTTCACTGCCATTTTGCCAACACTGAGAACAGCACCACCCCAATGTTCGTGCTCAGGACATGTTTATATCAATGGTGAACACAGATGGAGAAGCACACTGTGACGGCTGGCTTATCACATGGAGAGGCGTTTCATAAGCTTCATCTGCACCACTCCTCTATTTGTCACCACTGGTTCCTTTGTGGCTCTGCAATCTCCTGTCTATATCTTTACTATGACACTTGACACATTGTTTTATGTTTAGTTATTTATGTTCACATTGAGCTGGAGGAGCAGGGCTATGCTTATCTTTGCATTACAGCTCCAAGCACAGTGCCAGATGCACAGTAGTGTCTCCAAATGTGAACAACTGGTGCAAAACCAATACCTGTAGCATACGTAGTATTAGTATGTTTTCATGCTGCTAACAAAAACATAACTGACACTGGGTAATTCATAAAAGAAAGAAGTTTGACTCACAGTTCCACATGACTGGGGAGGCCTCAAGAAATTCATAGAGGAAAGGGAAGCAAACATTTTCTTCTTCATGTGGTGGCAGGAAAAAGAAGTGCCAAGCAAAGAGGGACAAGCCCCTCATAAAACCATCTGATCATGTGACAGCTCACTAGCTATCACAAGAAGAGCAGCATGGGGTAACTCCCATGACATGTGGGGTTTATGGGAGCTAAAATTTAAGATGTGATTTTGCCGAGAACATAAAGTCTAACCATATAATTTCACCCAGACCTCTCCCAAATCTCATGTCCTCATATTTCTAAATATAATCATGCCTCCCAACAGTCCCCCAAAGTCTTAGCTAATTCCAGCATTAAACCAAAAGTCCAAGTTTAAAGTCCAATCTGAGACAAGGTAAGTCCCTTTTGCCTATGAGCCTGTAAAATCAAAGGCAAATTACTTACTTCCTAGATACAATGGAAGTATAGGCATTGCGTAAATGTACCCTCTCCAAATGGGAGAGATTTGCACAAAGGGGCTACTGGCCCCATGCAAGTACAAAATCCAGTGGAGCAGTCAAATCTTAAAGCTCCAAAATGATCTTTAACTCCATATATCACCTCCAGGTCATGCTGATGTAAGAGGTGGGCTGCCCTGGCCTTGGGCAGCTCTGTCTCTTTGGCTTTGCAGGGTACAACCTCACTACTGGCTGCTTTCATGGGCCGGCATTGAGTGCCTGAGGTTTTTCCAGGTGCGTGGTGCAAGCTGTCAGTGGATCTACCATTCTGGAGACTGGAGGAAGATGCCCTCTTCTCACAGCTCCACCAGGCAGTACCCCAGTGAGGACTCTGTTTGGGGACTCCGATCCCACAATTTCCTTCTACACTGCCCTAGCAGAGGTTTTCCATCAGGTCTCCACCCATGTAGCAAACTTCTGCCTGGACATACAGGCATTTCCATACATACTTTGAAATCTAAGTGGAAGTTCACAAATCTAAATCTAGACTTCTTTGCAACCATGGGCTCAACACTACATAGAAGCTGTGAAGACTTGGGGCTTGTACCCTCTGAAGACATGGCCTGAGCTGTAACTTGGCCCCTTTTAGCCAGGGCTGGAATGCAGGGGACTAAGTACTAAGACTGCACAAAGCAGCAAGGCACTGGGCCCAGTCCACAAAACCACATTTTGCCTCTCAGGCCTTGAGGCCTGTGATGGGAAGGGCTGAAATGAAGACCACTGGCATGCCCTGGAGACACGTTCCCCATTGTCTTGGTAATTAACATTTGGCTCCCCATTACTTAGACAAGTTTATGCAGTTGGCTTTAATTTCTCCTCGGAATTTTTTTTTTCTATTGCATCATCAGGCTGCAAATTTTCTGAACTTTTATGATGGTTCTTTTTCAAACGTAAGTTCCAATTCCAAACTATCTCATGTGAATATATAAAACTGAATGCTTTTAACAAGACACAAGTCATTTCTTGAAGGCTTTGCTGCTCAGAAATTTCTTCTGCCAGATACCCTAAATCATGTCTCTCAAGTTGGAAGTTCCACAGATGTCTATGACAGAGGCAAAATGCCACCAGTCTCTTTGCTAGAACATAGCAAGTGTCACCTTTATTACAGTTCCCAACAAGTTTCTTACCTCCATCTGAAACTATCTCAGCCTGAACTTCATTTTACACACCATTATCAGCATTTTCGTCAAAGCCATTCAACAAATCTCTAGCAAGTTGCAAACTTTCCCACATCTTCCTGTCTTGTGAGTCCTCTAAGTCTCTAGGAAGTTCCAATCTTTGCCACATTTTTCTGTTTTCTTCTGAGCTCTCCAGAGTGTTCCAACCTATGCCTGTTACCCAGTTCCAAAGTCACTTCCACATTTTTGGGTATATTTAGAGCAGCATCTCACTACCCAGTACCAATTTAATTGTATTAGTGTATTTTCATGCTGTAATGAAGACATACCTAAGACTGTGTAATTTATAAAGAGGTTTAACTGATTCACAGTTCCACATTGCTGGGAGGCCTCAAGAAACTTACCGTCATGGTGGAACTGGAAGGAAACATGTCTTTCTTCCATGGCAGCAGGAAGAAGAGCCAAGCAAAGAGAGAAAAACTTCTTATAAAACCATCAAATCTCATGAGAACTCACTTACTATCACAAGAACAGCAGCATGAGGGTAACCACTCCCATGATTCAATTACCTGTTACCAGGTCCCTCCCACAACATGTGGGGATTATGGGAACTACATTTCAAGGTGAGATTTGGGTGGAGACATAGCAAAAACTTTATCACATATATAAAAGGTAGCTAAGATTTCCCTATCTTAGAAATTGAGTCCAGATTCTACCAATTTCTAGCCATAATATATTGGACAACTCACTAAACCTTTCTGGGCCTAACTTGTATTAACTACAAAATTTAACTTACAAAGGGTTATTATAAATTTCAGGTAAATTAATATATGTGCTCTTTCTCTGTTAACTAGAAAGCTAACTCTAAAATTATAAGCTTATAATATAATATCTCAGAATCAAATAGGAAATAATTTGGTGACAATTGGTGGATACCCCCTTTTGGTAGAAATATTTATAGCTTCTTAGTCAATCATACTTACTGTCATGGTCTTAATTTTGACCGCATTGACAATGATCAAATCTAGAACTTCATCCCTGAGTTTTCTCTTAGGTTTGGGAGTAGACATACATTCATCACTAAATGGAGTTGTTGAAGTTGTCATGGCTAAAATGTATCCATTCACATCTGTCACTTCAAGATGCTATTGGAAGTATCTTTATTGTGTGACTCCAATGTACTACAGACTGCTGTGGACATTAAAGTATTCTATCAGCAGCATGTGATGGTCCTTTGTACTTTGAAGGATCACTCCAAGTGCATTGTGGAGGGTGGATGTAAAGACCAAGCCCAAGACATGAAGATAAATTAAGCTGCCCTGACAGCAATCTAAAGAAAGTATATTATCCCTCTAACCAAGGGCATTGGTACTATGGTTTTAGTGGCATTATCAGGACTTGAGAAACTCTGAAAAATTAAAATATGTCGATTTATTGTTCAGTACTGTAGGTGAGGCAAGCACTGGAATTAAAAACCACTCTCTGGAATCTAGCCTGAGTGTTTAGATGGTTAGTGATAGTAAGTCTGACAGAAAATGCAAGAGAATAAACCAGTTTAGGAGGAAGATTATCAATTTAATACATGACAAGCTATTTTGGCAGAATGACTCTAGGTATGTCAGAAACATGTAGAACAATCCAGTGATGTTTGGGCTGTGGATAAATAATAGGGCTTTTTAATTTTTTCTGAGGCACCACTGAGCTAACTTGTATTAGCAAGTTCTTAGCTTTGATGAGTAAACATTTCCCTCTATATCAACACATTTAAACACCTAAGTGTTAGAGAATAAAACTGAAGAAGTGACCTTATCCTCTTGAGTGATTTATTAATATATGTTTAGTGCCCAGTGGCAGATTTTCATCTTTCTAGTTAATGAAGAAACTTAAGCATTCACAGTCCCAAAAGGCCTTTCTAACAACTCTGATAAGCACTAAAATAACTCTCCTTCATTAAACATTGCAAATAGAACCATCAAAACACATCATAATGAAAAAGTGTGTCATGTATTGATTTTCTTGCTACCACTGAATCTTCATTAACACACATTGTAGATACTTTTTATGAAATCTCATGCCACTTTCCTAGGCTAAATGCATTTTGGAGAAGAGATATGACAGATCTGATGTGACAAGCACTGTTTTGCAATTATTGTGTGTCTCAGACACTGACATCCTCTAATTCACACTCATGACATTCTTGTGCATGTAGGATTATTAGCAATTATTTTTTCAGATGAGAAAACTGGATCAATGAGTGAAGTGACAATCAAAGTAGCCCAGTTTTAAGTTCAAATCTAAGCTTCACAAAATTATTTAATCTCTTTGTGCCCCATTTTACCCATTAATAAACAAGACTACCTATATAGAAGTATTTTTAAAATTAAATAGCTAATGTTGTTCATTAGCAGTTAGTGCTGGGTATTCAATGAATGCTGGTTTCCTTCTCCACCACCACTTACCGCTATACTGTCTTTGTCAACTCAAACCTGAGTGTAATGCATGTAAAGAATTCCTTGCATGCTTCTCACGCCACCACGTATCCTAAAGTCTATAGATCATGTTTTTGGGGGTAGAAGTCATGCTCAAGATAAAAGTAATCACAATAAAAGCAAATATTGATGAATGAAATCTAATTAAACTCAAGAGTTTCTGCACAGCAAAAGAAACTATCATCAGAATGAACCAACAACCTACAGAATGGGAGAAAATTTTTAAAATATATCCATCTGACAAAGGTCTAATATCCAGAAATCGCAGGAAACTTAAACAAATTTATAAGAAAAAAAGCCAAGCAACCTCATTAAAAAGTAGGCAAAGCCATTCTCAGCAAACTGATACAAGAAGAGAAAATCAAACACCACATGTTCTCACTCATAGGTGAGTGTTGAACAATGAAAACACATGGACACAGGAAGGGGAGCATCACACACTGGGGTCTGTTGGTGGGGCTAGAGGAAGGACAGTGGAGGATGAGGAGGTTGGGGAGGGATAACATGGGGAGAAATGCCAGTTATAGGTGACGGGGAAGATGCAGGCAGCAAACGACCTTGCCATGTATATACCTATGCAACAACACTGCATGATCTGCACATGTACCCAGAACCTAAAGTACAATTTAAAAAAAAGTAGGCAAAGGATATGAACAGACATTTCTCAAAAGAAGATACTTATGTGGGCAACAAAAATGTTAACAAATGTTCAACATCACTGATCATTAGAGAAATGCAAACCAAAACCACAATGAGATAGCATCTCACACCAGTCACATGGTGATTATCAAAAAGTCGAGAAACAGCAGATGTTGGCAAGGATGTGGAGAAATAGGAATGCTTTTACACTATTGGTGGAAATGTATATTAGTTTAACCATTGTGGAAGACAGTGTAACATTTCCTCAAAGACTTGGAACCAGAAATATCATTTGACCCAGCAATCCCATTACTGGGTATACACCCAAAGGAATGTAAATTATTCTATTATAAAGATACATTCACATCTATGTTCATCGCAGCACTATTTACAATTGCAAAGACATGGAATCAACCCATCTGTCCATCAATGATAGACTGGATAAAGAAAATGTGGTAAATACATACCATGGAATACTATGCAACCATAAAAAAGAAATGATATCATGTCCTTTGCAGGGACATGGATGGAGCTGGCAGCCATTATCCTCAGCAAATTAATGCAGGTACAGAAAACCAAATAACCCATGTTCTCACTGATAAGTGGGAGCCGAATGATGAGAAAACATGGACACAGGGAGGGAAACAACACACAGTGGAGCATGTGGGGGATGTGTTGTGGGAGACAGAGCATCAGGATACAGAGCTAATGCATGCAGGGCTAATACCTAGGTGATGGGTTGATAGGTGCAGCAAACCACCATGGCACACGTCTATCTGTGTAACAAACCGGCATGTCCTGCACATGTATCCTGAAACTTAAAATAAAATAAAATAAAATTTAAGAAAAAAAACTTTAAAGCAGTCTTAGTTTAGATTACTTGGTAGGCTCACATATCTGCTACTTATAGCCCATATGTTTGCTTAATGTGCCAGAGAAAGCTCTTTGATCCACTCAAACAAAAGTATATTTGTGGACAACAACTACCTGTATGACACTATCTTGGGTAACTCAATTTTGGGGGGATCCAAAACATACACTCATACTGTCTTCAAACAATAACCACCCGGTTGCCATAACATGCTTGTCAGGTAAGCCAGCATTGGCACAAATGCCTAAATGAGTGTATTAGTCCATTCTTGCAATGCTAGAAGGAAATACCCCAAAATGTGTGTATTAGTCTGTTTTCACGCTGCTGATAAAGACATACTGAGACTGGGTAATGTATACAGGAAAAAGGGTTTAAGGGACATACAGTTCCATGTAGATGGGAGGGCTCACAATCATGGTGGAAGGTAAGGAGGAGCAAATCATGTCTTACATGAATGGCAGCAGGCAAAAAGAGCTTGTGCAGGGAAACTCCCCCTTCTAGAACTGTCAGATCTCACGAGACTTATTCGCTATCATGAGAACAGCTCAGGAAAGGCCCACCCCCGTGATTCAATTACCTCCCAGTGGTTTCCTCCCACAGCCTGTGGGAATTGTGGGAGTTACAATTCAAGCTGAGATTTGGCTGGGGACTCAGCCAAACCATATCAATGGGTAACTTATAAAGAAAAGTGGTTTAATTGCCTCACAGTTCTGAAGGCTTTACAGGAAGCATGATGCTGTCATCTGCTTGGCTTCTAGGGAGGCCTCAGGAAACTTATCATCATGGCAGAATGTGGAGGAACAAGCATATCGTATGGCAAAAGCAGAACTAAGCAAGAGAGAGTGGGGAGGAGGTGCCACCTACTTTTAAATGAATAGATTTCATGAGAACTCAGTCCCTACTCTGAAGACAGCACTAAGTCATAAGGGATCAGCCTCCACGATCCAAATAGCTCCCACTGGTCCCCTCCTCCAGCCTTGGGAATTATAATTCAACATGAGATTTAGGCAGAGACAAATATTTAAACTGTATAATTTTACCCCCGGCCACTCCCAAATCATATTCTCTTCTCACATTGCAAAATATGATCATGCCTTCCCAACAGACCCCCAAGGTCTTAACTCATTTCAACATTAGCTTTTATGTTCAAAGTCTAATCTGAGAAAAGGCAAATCCTTTCCACCTGTGAGCCTATAAAATAAAAAACAAGTTACTTACTCCCAAGATACAATGGAGGTATAGGCATTGAATAAACATTCCCTTTTCAAAAGGGAGAAATTGGCCAAAAGAAAGGGACTACAGGCCCCATGCAAGTTTGAAACCCAGTAGAGGAGTCATTAAATATTCAAACTCTAGGATAATTTTCTTTGACACTATGTTCTATATCCAGGGCACAATGCTGCAAGGAGTAGACTCCCAGACCCCTTTGTCTTTGCAGGGTGCAGCCCCGTGCCTGCTCCTGTGGGTTTGAGTTGAGTGCCTGTGACTTTTCCAAGAATAGGGTGCCAACTGCTGGTGGATCTACCATTTTGAGGTTTAGAAAATGGTGGCACCCTTCCCACAGCTCCACTAAGAAGTGGCCCACTGGGAACCATGTGTGGGAATGGCAACCCGACATTTTCCCTTGGCACTGCCTAGTAGAGGTTCTCTGCCAGGGCACCCAGGTTTTCACATACATCCTCCAAAATCTAATCAGAGGCTGCCATCTGTTCTTCATTCTTGTGTTCTGTGCAACTGCAAGCTTAACATCATGTGAAAGCCTCCAAGGCTATGGCTTGCAACCTCCAAAGCGCCAGTCCAAGCTGCCTCTGTGCCCCTTTGAGCTGAGGCTAGAGCTGCAACGACCTGGACATGGAGAGCAGTGTCCTGAAGCTGCACAGGGTAACAGAGCTCTGGCTCTGGCCCAGGAAACCATTTGTTCTTCCTAGCCCTCTGGATCTGTGATGGGAGGGGCTTCCACAAAGTCCTCTGAAATGTCTTCAATGCCTTTTCCCCTTTGTCTTGGATATTAGCACTTGGCTGCATTTTAGTTATGCAAATATCTCTAGCAAGTATTTGCTCCACAGCCTGCTTGAATTTCTTCACCAAAAAAGCTTTTTCCTTCTTTGCCACAAGGCCAGACTGCAAATTTTCCAAATGTGTATGCTCTATTTACTGTTTAAATACACATTCCAACTTTAAATCATTCCTTTTGTCAAGCATCTGAGCATAGGCTGTCAGAAGCAGCCAGGCCACATGTTAAACACTTTACTGTTTAGATTTTGTTTTTCCACCAGATACCCTAGATCACATTCTCAAACTCAAACTTCCACAGTTCCCTGAGGCACGAACAGAATGAAGCCAAGCTCTTTGCGAAGGCATAACATGCATGACTTTTGCTCCAGTTCCCAATAAGTTGCTTATTTTTATCTGAGACATTGGCAGCCTAGACTTCACTGTCCATATCACTATCAGCATTTTTGTCACAGTCATTTAACTGGGATCTAAGAAAGTCCAAGCTTTTCCTCATCTTCATGTCTTCTTTTGAGCCCTCAAAACTCTTCCAATCTCTGCCCATTTGCCAGTTCCAAGTCACCTTCTCACGTTCAGGTATCTTTATAGCAACACCCTCCTCCTTGGTACCAATTTTCTGTATTAGGTATTCTTGCACAGCTATAAAGAAATGCATAAGACTGGATGATTTATAAAGAAAAGAGGTATAACTGGCTCATGTTTCCACACGCTTTACAGGAAAGCATGGTGCTAACATGTGCTTGGCTTCTAGGATGGCCTCAGGAAGCTGACAATCATATGGGGAGGCAAAGAAGGAGCAGGCATATCAAGTGGCAAAAGCAGAAGCAAGCGAGAGGGAGAGAGTGAGCAGGAAGTGCCACACATTTTTAAATGATCAGGTCTTGCAATAACTCACTATCACAAAGACAGCAACAAGCCATGAGGAAGCTGCCCCCGTGACCCAAACACCTCCCACCATAATCTGCACCTGGCATTGAGAATTACAGTTCAGTATGAAATTTAGGTAGGGAAAACATTCAAACTACATCAATGAGTCTTAGGAAGAGTTGGCACAGATGTAGGAGCCCTAGAAAAGGTGGAATTTCTCTTTAATGAAAAAAAAGGCTGAGAACAAAAGACTTATTAGCCTATATTGGTTGTTTAGAAGAGATGTTACTCCAGAAGAAAGAGAAAGGAGGACAGAATAAAAAGACTCAGAAAACTAGATAAAACATACCCAAGAGCTATTTAGACAATACGACAAGGGCAAAGACGATAATGAACATAGACGCCAACCCAAGCGTGAGCTCCAGATGGAAGCAGAAGCTTCTAGAGATGCTATTGACACCTTCTCCCTCCCCTCTCACTATTCTTTGTTCCCTAATTATTCAATCAAACAGTTATCTAGCTACTTCAGTGAAGGGATATTGCAGATGTGATTTAAGTCCCAAGTCAGGTCACCTTAGAATGTAATAAATACAATCCAGGTGGGCCTGCTCTAAATCACACAAGCCTTTTAAAAGGCAGATAAGAACTCAGAGAAATGGACTCCTGCCAGTTTCCAGGAAGAAAGCAAACAGCTAAGCCGTGTGCTGCTGTTGGAGCAGAGTGGGCTGCTAATGGTATGGAGGAGACAACTCCAGGCTGATAACAATGTCTGGCTGATAGCTAACAAGCAAAAGGGACGCTACAATGGAGAATCTATAGCTGAGGAAGCAAAATCCACCAACAACTCAGACACTTCAAGAGGGGTCAGGGCCTCAGAAGAGAACACCTTGCTGTCAGCCCGTTAGTCCTGAGCAGAAGATCCAGCTAACCCATATAAAAGACTGCTTAGTGGCCTTGTGCTTGGCTCCCTTGAGGCCAGGCATCTGTTGCCCAATTTAGATTTAAACATTTAAGATAAAGCAGATGCAATGAAACCCAGAAAGGCCCTTAAGAGCTGTCCCTGGAAGATCGGGCCCTCTCTGACTCTTCAAGTGCCTTCTTTCGCCTGCTGTCCTGCACCATGTATCTTCATGAAACCCTCACTTCAATGTACCTTGTGTGGTCTTGTAATACTTCCAATTATTACCTGGATATATGTAATCAATACAGTTTTACTAACCGTGATGGCGTGGTACAGGCTGAGGACACGCATACTGGAAAATGGTACACAAGACTCCGGAAACAGACCCACACATATGAGGTGCTTGACTTATGACAACAGTACCACTGGAAAATGGTACACAAGACTCCAGAAACAGACCCACCCATGTGAGGTGTTTGACCTATGACAACAGTACCACTGTAATGCCATCAGGAAAAGGATGCCATTTTTAATAAATAATGCATGGCCCATTGGTTATTCATATGGAAAAAAGTAATCTTGTCTCATTTCTTACACTATATATAAATATAAAGTCGAGATGCATTATAAATTGAAGAATGATATTAAAATGGAATATTTTATCACTGGAGAAAATCTTATGAAAAAAATAGAAATGAATAAAGAAATAAAAATGCTGATAAAGAAAATAAAACTTGATATGGTTTGGCTTTGTGTCCCCACCCAATTCTCATCTTGATGGTAGTTCTCATAATCCCCACTTGTCATGGGCAGGACCTGGTGGGAGATAATTGAATCCTGGCGGCAGTTACTCCCATGTCGTTCTTTTGATAGTGAGTGAGTTCTCATGAGATCTGATGGTTTTATAAGGGGCTTCCCCCCATTCTCTTGCACTTCTCTCTCCTGCCACCATGTGAAGAAGAATGTGTTTGATTGCTTTCTCTTCTGCCATGATTGCTTTCCCTTCTGCCATGATTCCTGAGGCCTCCCCAGTCATGTGAAATTCTCAGTCATTTAAATCTCTTTACTTTATAAATTACCCAATCTCGGATATGTACTTACAGAAACACAAGAATGAACTAATACAGTAAATTGACACCACAGAGAGTAGACTGCTGCTATAAGGACAGCCAAAAATGTGGAAGCAACTTTGGTACTGGGTAACAGGTAAAGGTTGGAACAGCCTGAAGTGCTCATAAGAAGAAAGAAAAATGTGGGAAAGTTTGGAACTTCTTAGAGACTTGTTGAATGCCTTTGACCAAAATGTTGATAATGACATGGACAATGAAGTCCAGGCTGAGGTGGTCTCAGATGGAGATGAGGAACTTGTTGGGAACTGGAATAAAGGTGATTCTTGATATGCTTTGGCAAAGAAACTGGCAGCATTTTGCCCCTGCCCTGGAGATTATTTTGAAACCTTAATATTTAATGATTGCTTTATTAGATTTTGTATTTGCATGGGGCATATACCCCAATGCCTGTACCCCTATTGTATCTAGGAAGTAACTAACTTGCTTTTGATTTTACAGAGTCATAGGTGGAAGGGACTTGCCTTGTCTCAGATGAGACTTTGGACTTGGACTTTTGGGTTAATGCTGGAATGAGTTAAGGCTTGGGGGACTGTTGCAAAGGCATGACTGTGTTTTCAAATGTGGTGACATGACATTTGGGTGGCGCCAGAGGTGGAATGATATTATTTGGCTTTGTGTCCCCATCCAAATCTCATCTTGAATTATAGTTCCCATAATCCCCATGTGTTGTGGGAGGGGACCAGTAGGAGGTAATTGAATTATGGGAGGCAGTGACCTCCATGCTGCTCTCATGATAGTGAGTGAATTCTCATGAGATTTGATGGTTTTGTAAGGGGACTTCCCCCACTTTGCTTGGCGATTCTCTCTCCTGTTGCTGTGTGAAGGACACATTTGCTTCCTATTCTGCCATGATTGCAAATTTCCTGAGGCCTCCCCAACCTGCAGAACTGGGAGTCAATTAAATCTCTTTCTTTTATAAATTACTCAGTGTTGGGTATATCCTTAGAGCAGCATGGGAACAGACTAATAAAAACTACATGTAATTCTGACATCCAATGAAAAGTATAATTCACAGGTGACTAAGCTATATCTCATTCCCTTGAATTATAGACAAGTCTATTTCTATAATCACAAAATTTGATGTTTAAACCTAAGTTTAAGACCTCCACATAGCCCAGTTAATATCCTATTTATGGTATTGAGCTATCATTATGATCTGTGAGACTCTCTAAATCTTGATTCGATCTTTTACTTTCTCCAACATCTACTCCTGTGAGACTGTCCTGTAGGTCTTCACCTGATTCTGTTGCTAAGAGTAGACCATCAGTTGAGGTCATATAGACTGACCCATTCCTCTTTTCAAAAAACCGTCTTCTGCTGTAAGCTGATGCTGCTTCCTTTAGGAATGATTATGGCACTTGATATGGGATGAAACTTTGGACCACTGCAGGTTCTCGTATGCTGATTCTCAAATGAAAGCAAAATATGAGAACACAGGAGACAGTAGAAGCTTTGGGCAGGGAGTTTTGTTCTAGGGAGAGGTTGTAGTCACATCAGGCTGGTGTAATGAAAATATGATTGACTTAGTGGCTCAAACAACAAGCATTTATTTCTCACAGTCCTGGAGTCCTGGAAGTTCAATATAAAGGCATCTTAGATTTGGTATCTGTTGAGGGCTGGCTTCTGGTTCATAAAGGGCACCTTCTCCATGATAGAAGAGGCAAGAGAGATCTCTGCGGCCTCTTCTATAAAAGCACTAATTTCATTTATGAGTTCCTACCGTCATGGTCTTATCACTTCTCTAAGGCCCAACCCCCTAATGCCATCATCTTGGGGGTGAGGGTTTCAACATATGAATTTTTGGGGACACCAAATGCCATCTGTCACAAGATAGTAGATGAAAGTGAGAAAGGACTCAAGGAAAGAAATGGGCCATCTGGTGGGGTTGGTGAATGTGTAAAGAACAACCAGAAGATCGGGGCTGTCCACTGGGTTAAGCCATTTTAAAGGGATGAGCTAGGAAAGAGATAATGTTCACTCTCCATGTCGCCCCAGAGTGCAGTTTCCTTTTGGTATGTTTCTAGGCATCATCACCCAGACCAAGTACCGTGAATTATAATGACATCCATAAAACATGGTATTTTGCTTAGAAGCACACAGACTTGAAGCCAGACTGGTTTAAACTCTGGCTTCACGTCTTGCCAGTAACGTGATGTCGGACAACTTCTTTGATTTCTCAGCATTCCCATGTGCAAGATGGGGATGAGGTCACAATCGACCTCTTAACTGTTGTAAGGAATAGATAAACTAATATATGCAAAGCACTTAGAACAGTGCCAGTATCACAGTAACAACTTTAGAAGTGGCAGCAAATATTTTAAAAGAACGTTAATTTAGAAATTTAGTTAATTTAGGGAACAATAAAGTAACACAAAGAAACTATAAAATCTGTTAATCACAGTTCATTTTTCACCCATTTCATTAAAGCACAGATGGTTGAGCCTTCATCAAAAGCAAGCTTTTTCAGAAAAATAAATGACAATTGTTTATACTGAAAGCAAACAGACCACCTTAAGTTATCTTCTTGGGCTCTTAACATTCACACTTATTAACACTGCAGTTGTCCTGTGGTAAGAGTCAAGGCCTAGCAGCCTGGCCTTAACCCTTCAGATGGACACATCCCAGGTGCCATTTATTCAGCCTTTAGCATGGACTGCACTTGGCAAAGATGCTGCATCAGTGTATTAGTTTATTTTCATGCTGCTGATAAAGACATACCCAAGACTGGGAAAAAAAAGAAATTTTTTTTTGTTTGTTTGTTTGTAAAGTGCATTCATATTCTATTTAATTATATTATAACCTTAAAGTGGTTCTTTTTTTTTATTTTATTGCATTTTAGGTTTGGGGGTACATGTGACGGACATGCAAGATTGTTGCATAGGTACACACGTGGCAGCGTGATTTGCTGCCTTCTTCCCCATCACCCATATTTGGCATTTCTCCCCATGCTATCTTTCCCCAACTCCCCATCCCCCACTGTCCCTCTCTTATTTCCCCCCAACAGACCCCAGTGTGTAGTGCTCCCCTCCCTGTGTCCATGTGTTCTCATTGTTCAACACCCGCCTATGAGTGAGAACATGCAGTGTTTGATCTTCTACTCTTGTGTCAGCTTGCTGAGAATGATGGTTTCCAGGTTCATCCATGTCCCTACAAAGGACACGAACTCATCATTTTTGATGGCTGTATAATATTCCATGGTGTATATGTGCCACATTTTCCCTGTCCAGTCTATCGTCGATGGGCATTTGGGTTGGTTCCAGGTCTTTGCTATTGTAAACAGTGCTGCCATGAACGTTCGTGTGCATATGTCCTTACAGTAGAACAATTTTTAATCCTTTAGATATATACTCAGTAATGGGATTGCTGGGTCAAATGGAATTTCTATTTCTACGTCCTTGAGAAATCACCACACTGTCTTCCACAATGGTTGAACTAATTTACACTCCCACTAACAGTGTAAAAGTGTTCCTATTTCTCCACATCCTCTCCAGCATCTGTTGTCTCCAGATTTTTTAATGAGCACCATTCTAATTGGCATGAGTTGTTATCTCAATGTAGTTTTGATTTGCATTTCTCTGATGACCGGTGATGATGAGCATTTTTTCATATGTTTGTTGGCCTCATGTATGCCTTCTTTTGTAAAGTGTCTGTTCATATCCTTTGCCCACTTTTGAGTGGGCTTGTTAGTTTTTTTCTTGTAAATCTGTTTTAGTTCTTTGTAAATTCTGGACATCAGCCCTTTGTCAGATGGGTAAGCTGCAAAAATTTTTTCCCATTCTGTTGGTTGCTGATTCACTCTAATCACTGTTTCTTTTGCTGTTCAGAAGCTGTGGAGTTTGATTAGGTCCCATTTGTCTATTTTGGCTTTTGTTGCCAATGCTTTTGCTCTTTTGGTCATGAAGTTCTTGCCTACGCCTATGTTCTGAATGGTTTTGCCTAGATTTTCTTCTAGAGTGTTTATGGTGTTAGGTCTTATGTTTAAGTCTTTAATCCATCTGGAGTTAATTTTAGTGTAAGGTGTCAGGAAGGGGTCCAGTTTCTGCTTTCTGCACATGACTAGCGAGTTTTCCCAACACCATTTATTAAACAGGAAATCCTTTCCCCATTGCTTGTTTTTGTCAAGTTTGTCAAAGAACAGATGGTTGTAGATATGTTGTGTTGCCTCCGAAGCCTCTGTTCTGTTCCATTGGTCTATATCTCTGTTTTGGTACCAGTGCCATGCTGTTTTGATTACACCAATTCTATTCAATATAGTACTGGAAGATCTAGCCAGAGCAATCAGGCAAGAACAAGAAATTAAGGGTATTCAAACAGGAAAGGAGGAAGTCAAATTGTCTCTATTTGCAGACGGCATGATTGTATATCTAGAAGACCCCATCATCTCAGCCCAAAAATCTCCTGAAACTGATAAGCAACTTCAGCAAAGTCTCAGGATACAAAATCAATGTGCAAAAATCACATGCATTTCTATACACCAATAACAGACTTAAAGAGAGCCAAATCAAGAATGAACTGCCATTCATAATTGCCACAAAGATAATAAAATACCTAGGAAAACAACTAACAAGGAGCATAAAGGGCCTCTTCAAGGAGAACTACAAGCCACTGCTCAATGAAATAAGAGAGGACACGAACAGATGGAGAAACATTCCATGTTCATGGTTAGGGAGAATCAATATTGTGAAAATGGCCACACTGCCCAAAGTAATTTACAGATTCAACGCTATCCCCATCAAGCTACCAATGACCTTCACGGAACTGGAAGAAAACACCTTAAACTTCATATGGAACCAAAAGACAGCCCGCATAGCCAAATGAATTCTAAGTCAAAAGAACAAAGCGGGAGGCATCACACTACCGGATTTCAAAAAAAAAGAGGTTTAATTGTACTTACAGCTCCACACAGCTGGGGAAGCCTCAGAATCATGGGAGGAGGTGAAAGGCACTGCTTCCATGGTTGTAGCAAGATAAAATGAGAAAGAAGGAAAAGCGGAAACCCCTGATAAACCCATCAGATCTCGTGAGACTTATCCACTATCATGAGAATAGCATGGGAAAGACCAGCCCCTATGATTCAATTACCTCCCTCTGGTCCCTCCCACAACACATGGGAATTCTGGGAGATACAATTCAAGTTGAGATTTGGGTGGGGACGCAGCCAAACCATATCAGCCAGTTTCCGCAGGGGCAAGTGCTGGAATATGGGACCACACACAGAGTATGCTTGACTATGAAATGTTTAAATTTCTTTCAAGAAACTGTAGTAAATATTCTGGAATTCTAAAATGTAAAACAAATTCTCAATACAAGTATTTCTGCAGATAACCCTGTGGCTACTTGTAACATTATTTTTGAACATTAATACTGAGTTAAAATGGATAGCTGAAGAAGCCTGGAAGATCATCTTCTAATAGATCAGTCTGTGGCTCGCAGGCAGTCTGTTCCCACCTGGTTACAGTGACCTTACATTAGTGTGTGGATAGGAGCCACACAAGCTTGACTTTCTGTCAACACCAACATTTTATTTCCCTCAGATTCCAGTTTCACAGCATTTCCCTTGGAATAATGAAAATGCTTTAAAATGTTCCTGTTAAAATGTCTTTGTATTGTATTTGCAATATTCACAATTTTATAGAACCATTAAAAATTTAAATTTGAAAAGAAAATTAAAAGCATTAATTTTTAAAACTTGAAATGCTGTAAGAAGGAAAATATCAATACTGTTCAAGTCACACAATCCTGCAGTTGCTCGGCTGTCTGCCTCCTCCACTCTGGGTTTATGTTGGGTCCCTTCTTCTTTGGCCTGTGGCTCTCTGCTTTTGTGGAGGCATATTTCTCATGCAGAATTTAGGACATGCTTACTGATTCCTGATAAATACAGAAGTGAATAATATTTAGAATTATAAGAGAACTCATGTTTTACCTACATGAAGAATTAGGATAGTTCTGGGTTTTGGCATTTATACATGGAATGCAGGAGAGGGTAGTACAGTTAAATATATTTTCAGCACACTTAGAAATAGTTAATGAGAGACCATGTTCTGAAAGTACCATATCGGGGCAGTGTCATATTAATACCCATTACTGTGAATTTTCTCTCTATTTTCCCGTTCCCTTTTAAACCACCTAACTTGTAAATGCTAAAAGAAAAAATTGTTTTTTAGTTCAAGAGTCAGAACCTTATGATGTTTTAAAATCAAAAACATCTTCTCTGGGGAGACAAAAAATAAGAAGTTTTTCATGTCTATGAGCACAGACTGTGGGCCTGCAGGAAGACAGTGGCTAGGCTTACACCTGCAAATAAATCAGCCCTTATCCTGTTCGTCTATGGGCATAAGGTCTTTCTATATATTCAAGCCACCTAGAGCCCTTTTATTTTTGGATTATTTAAAGGAGAGAGTCTGCATAATGCCATAAATATTACGTATTGAGATTGCTTTAGATTCGCAGCCTAATGTGTAAACAGTCATGTCCCAAATTCCTATTTATTTTGAATCATTTAGGTGAAAAAGCAATTCCAGGTTAAAATAGCAATGTGTAAGCCTGGTCTCTATTTTGTAAAAAAGTCTTTCTGAAATGGTGCATGAAAGGCATGAGTTCACAAGTCAGCATCAGAAGATGTCACTCTCAGATGTGGAAATACAAACCACTGCTGGGATTATCATCGCCCCCTCAAACTGAAGAAGGAACTTCACGGCCATTGGGGACCCTGGGCAGATGGTCTCACCATTTGAATTTTCTGTGTCCCTGAAAATTGAGGAAGTCCAAGTAGGCAATTTCCTTTTCCATTGGTCTGCCGGCTCAAAACCCTTTCAGAGTTTACAGCAGAAAGCCAGGCAAACTCTGTTTAGCAACCCTCAAAAAAAAAAAAAAAGTTGTTACTGGAAATAAAAGTGGAAGAAATGTCCCAGCATTCTGAGGTCTCAGCTATACAGGGAGGTGGTACTGAGCAAATATGTCCCAGCATTCTGAGGTCTCAGCTATACAGGGAGGCGGCACTGAGCAAATGTGTCCCAGCATTCTGAGGTCTCAGCTATA
>NW_022437022.1:2657717-2665826 GCF_009761245.1 Sapajus apella
CAGCATTCTGAGGTCTCAGCTACACAGGGAGGCGGTACTGAGCAAGTATGTCCCAGCATCCTGGGGTCTCATAGTAGCCTCTCTGCATGGGGGGCGTTGGCAAGAGGGGAAGGTATCAACCTCACCAGTGTCCACCACACCCAGTTCTCCCTTACTTACTGGGCACAGAGATGACCAGTTCCCTTGCAGTTGGACGGGGGTATGTTACCAATTCTTGCTAAGAATTGTAAGTGGAAGTGATGGTTGCCACTTTTGGCCAAGGCAAGGACAGGTCCTGCATAGTTCCCTGGCCTCTTTTTCCTCGCCCTTGTGAGTGTTGATGCTCTGATGAGGGCGTCTCCACCACACCGAGCTCCGAATGACTACGAAGAACTGAGCTCTTGCCGACCACCTCCCACCTTCGTTCCCCTACCACAATCTGGACTGTAGGAACAAAAAGTAAAATGTTCGTGGGGAAGACCCTGAGATGAGATTTGAGCCGTTTTTTTTTTTTTTTTTTTTCCTTACTGTTGCACAAACATAAGCAGTAAGACGGAAGTTATCCTGGTACTCAGATCAGGGTTCAGGGTTAGGATTACTCACAGACAAAGAAGTCTAAACTCTGGGGAGCCTCAGCTATTTCTCTTCAGGCACTGGTTACTTGAACTCAGACTTAGTTAATGTGAAAGAATTACATTATTTCATGAGAGAATATTATGTTAGTTTTCAAAATGTAAAAATATGACTATAGAAAGGTTGAGTGTTGTCTGCATATTTCTATAGACATAGTAACAATCATAGAGTTAAACTTTTAATAATTGATGATGAGCTTGTTTTCTGTTTTATTAGTGAGCTGCTGGTAGCCTGGGATTAAGGCAGATGAGATTGACAGGCAGAGAGGGGGTTTCAACGCATGACAGTTTCCAGGGTCTGCTCAGGTGCACTGGGGGTAGCTTGGAAAAGCAGGACGGCAAAACATCTATAAAAACCAACAAAAATCAAACCAAGCTGGCAAAGGAATACTGTGTTCAGAGCCTCCTGCTGGTTTCTGAAAGAGAACAGGGGATCTTGGAAAGGGAGGAATGGAGACCAAGAAGAATCTCTGCAGACTTGCACCTTTACCAATTATATTTTAAAGATATTTAATTGTTCATCTGTTATGCAGAGGAGTGCACTGTGAGTTTCCTACAGATGTGCTGAAAGTATATGTAAGAAAACATTAATGAATATGCATTTTTTGAAATATTGGAATCAATTATAATTGCACCTCACAGTAGTCTTACAATGGAGGCAGGGGTGCTACTCCCGTTTTACCAAGTCACTGAGACTCTAAGATATGAAGTGACTTTTGACAGTGACATGCTGAGCTGGAGCTTAAGCTTACATTTTACAATGTCTAAGTCCGTCTCTTCATTTTAACATTGCACATCAACTTTTCTTAATTAAAGATATGTTTTGATTTATGAAAGAAATTGCTTGCCTAGAAATAAAACAATTTGAAAGAAACTAAATTCTATTAACTTTTATTTACTGCCATCTGTATGAAATATTTAAGAAGGAAATATTCATTATTTTTCCTTGAAGTAAGTATTATGTGGTCGGGATTGCCTAGGAACAATTGAAAAGCATTTTATAGATGATAATGCGACTTGGTACAAAATGCTGATTAAAGTGAAGCACAAAAAATTATTTATGCATCACATATCTCCATAACATATGATTGAGCACATTTGTATTAATTTATTATGGAAAGAGTAGCCACTTACAATTAACCATATATTAGAAAGCGAGTTTCCTTAATCTATGGTGTGGTACTATTTTATTTTATGTAGCATTATTCATGCAAGAGGTATAAATAGCCTTAGAGAGTTAAACAACAGCCATAGACCATAATGATAAATAACAGAAGAGAAAAAAATAATGAATAGAAGAAAATGAGAAAAGATACATTATCAAATGAGTGAGGAGAAAGCATTGCACGTATAATTTAAAGTCTTGCCAAAATGGATTGGTAGTTTCTAGGAAGAACACTTACAACATGCTCCTAGAACATTTACCAGCCAGTGCAGTCTGACTAATATTTCAATGCAGTAAAAGTAACAGAGATGCAGCTCATACTGCAGTGGTTTCAAAGGCAGACTTGAGAAAATTCGAACTCTAGCAATGAGAAAAGATCCTCAAGTTACTTTTACATGGAAAAATCTGAGGCTCTGAAGTTATTTGGCTCATGGTAGCAAACAAGAAGTCCCTTCTTATTATTGTTGTGATTCTTATTGTAAGTGTTTCTTTCTAATTTAATCTTGAGATCTTTCTCTTGAGAATGACCATAAGCCATGATACTACTTTCTAGAAGAGTCCTGACAGGGAGTTTTTCTGGTGTGTGTATCTGGCGAGACAATGAGGAAGTAAAACCAAAATGCACGAAACAGAAGAAATTTATTACTTACAGGTCTAGAGAGGTCAGGGGTGCTGATGGGAGGCCAACAGGTAGTCCAGAGGCAATAGGGTGCATAACTAGCCGCTGGGGAAGAGAAAGAGAGAGACTCGGAGAGAGAACGTGTGGGACTGTACTACACTAAAACCCACAGGTGTTACCACTTCAGCTTTCTCAAAGAAGCTGTGCTCCTTTTAAGACAACATGCTCAAAGGGGCGAACTTGATCACAGGACCCTGACGTTGAGCATTAGGTTTCACTATGGCCAGCATCTGTGGGATGTGTTAGGTTTGGGGTCAGCAGGATGAAAAATGAGCAGACAATATCTCAAAGCACCATAATGGCAAAGAAACTTAACTAGATCAAAGGTAACAGGGTGCAACTGGGCTTCAAGCAACTTATGTTAGGCTTAAAAATAGATGCTGAGGCAGAAACTATATTAAGCCAATTTACGACAATCATATTAGCTAAAATCTGACTTTCGGTTTTTCTAGAAATTGAAAGGGTGATTATTAGTTTTCTTAAAAAGCCTTGTTCATGACATGTTGAGCCTGAGGATGACATGCTAGGAGGAGAGAGACTCCCAATTACATGCACAGTCTTTGTATTCCTGGATCCTTTTTGGGCAGGCTGTTACCTGGATGGAGAAGCATGTCATCAGAACAGATGGGACAAGTGCAGAAAGAAACTCTTCCACCCAAAATTCATTCAGTCACCAAGAAAGGAGGCCTCTATTTTACCAGAAAGAGGAGTCTGAGCATTCTCCGTCCCAGAACGACGCATAGAAGTGGTACAATGGATAAATTTTAGAAAGGCTGACTATAAAAAAATGAGACGTTTTTCATATGTGACATTGGCAAAACTGTCTTATCAATCTGCAGTCAGACTCACCACAGATGTGAGCAATCAGGAATTCACAAGTATTTCCGGAAATTCAAGGAAAAATTCTACTGAATCATTTTTTTTCCCTCACATTCCACCTGGAAATTGGCTGAACAATCAAAGATGAACTGATAGATGACCTGATCCTAATGAAGATTAGAGAGTTTAATGACTTTTTTCTTGGTGCAAAAGCAGTTGTGGTTTTTGCCAAGAACCATGATTGCTTTTGCACCAACTTAATATTATGAAAATGATATGGGTTTGTTTCAGTAAAAAGAAGATATTGATAAAGCATTATAATTTGCTTAAGAAGAAAAGATGTCACAGATTTTCTTCACTTACTTAAATAACAATGTGTCAGAAATATATATATATATATATATATATATATATATATATATATATATAAACACATACACCTTCACACCCACCCATAGCCACAGGGATGTGGGTTTCTACATGGTACAGTGAGCTGGGATGTCTAGGGTCTACAGGTTATTGAAGCATGGGATAAGATATGTGCTGACACTCAGACATATAATTACAACTTCTTCACATAATAATAAAAGTAAACCTTCACATTGGGAAGGAAGGAAAGAAGGAAGGAAGGAAGGAAGGAAAGAAAGAAAGAAGGCAGGCAGGAAGGGAGGAAGGGAGGGAGGGAGGGAGCAATAAGGAAGCAATACAAGTGTTTACCACCTCGAAAGACTCACAACTGGAAAAAAAAAAAAAAACCCAAAAGGAAGCAAATGAAAGAAAAAGGAAAGAAAACGAAAGAACAAAAGGAAGGAAGGAAGGGAGGGAGGGAGGAAGGGAGGAAGGAAGGGAGGGAGGGAGGAAGGGAGGAAGCAATAAAGAAGCAATACAAGTGATTACCGCATCCCAAGACTCACAAATGGAAAGAAAACAAAAGGAAGCACGAGTCTGGGGGGAGGAAGTGGGGAAAGTGTTTGTTGTGGTGCTACATTAGGCCCATTGGCCAATTATCTCAAAAGAGGTTCAATAAAAAATGAGCCAGGTAATATGGAATTTTCCCTCTTGTTCAATGGACTCAGGTTTAGAATTAACTGAGGTTATAGATGTTCTGTTTATGTGAACTTTCCAGCCAAACCAAAGGCTTTTCCAGACTCCTTTCAGTCCCTTGATCTTGTTCCTGGCCATCTTTTTGTTTCCCAGGGGACATAATGATGATTATGTCACTGAGGACAAGGAGTGTGGCTTCTGGAGAGCAGAGTGCTGACCTAAAATCAGAAACTCGGATGACACCAGAGGAAACAATTTGATAGAGGATCAGTCTGCCGAGCCCATGGAGAGGCAAGTCTCAGACAGCCGGAGTCGGAAAGTTCTGAGGGAAAGAAATGACGTTTGTTAAAAGCATCAAAGTGAGCTATCATTGTGCTGCTCACACGGTTACCAATTTTCACCTACCAATGTACAAATTACTCTAATTTTGTGCCCTCTTTATTTTTTGAGGTAGATTTTGCAGTGTTAAGTCTTCTGTGAGTGACATAACTTGCCAGCAGACCCATTTTATTCAATGAAAGATGCAGATAGGTTATGTCAGTTCCATGACCGGGGAACGGTCCTGCTTACATGCCTCACGGTGTGCAAAGGGCACCTTCTCTTCTCCCCACTGATTCATTCTCTTAGGAAAAAGGAATGGTTTCAACCCCAAATTCAAGGAATGTTCACTTGTATTTCCACTTGAAACAAAATTACTAGGAAAAGGAAGAATAGAAATTTATTGTATTTTCACCTTAGGCATATCTTGCATTTTTGAAAATTAAAAATATGTAGGCAAATATAAATTTATATAAATTACAGAAATATGTATTTATCATGCCCCTATTGTGTAATACAAGGCAGTGTGCTTGGTTAGAGTTACAGAGCATAACAATGAAAAATATCTCTTCCTACGCACATGGAATGCAAAAGATGGTCTATGTGTTTAAAGTCTGTTCCCTCAAAGATGTTACCTTTTCCTTCATCCTGGCTAAGCTATCATAACCTTTGTTCTCTTGTTAATGGTCAGTATCAACCACGCCACTGGAAACTCTGAATACACTGAATTGTGTCTCTTCTTTAGCTTTGCATATTCAGCCTTAGTAAGCTTTTGCCATAAAAGCTTACTATAATACTATACTAAAAGATATTTGTGGCATAAGTGAATACATACTATAATATATTTGTGGTACAAGTGAACAAATAATTACCACTCCCATTGGTTAGAGTTGCCTCAAAACCTGGGTCTGGCTTCCTAGTCCAGATTTCCATGTAGCAGGTCAAAAATAGACACAGAATTGTGTGGATATTCAAGAGCTAGATATAATTACACGTCTTGTAAACAAAGCACTAACATTCAGAAAACCAAACTTTGTGTTTTTGAAAGCTTTCTCTTACTAATGACCTGCTGCGTACCGCCTCCAAAAAACTGTCGTTCAAGCATGCCAGCATATCTCTCCATAATTCAGCATTTGTAAATTATTTACTTGATTCTTTTTCTCAAACACTGTGCTAACATATGTAATTAAAACCAAGTTTCCGATCACATTCTCTAAGGATACACAAAGATTACTACTGGGCTTTCAAAATGCCAGCCAACAAATATCTGAATTAATTAGCCACTTCCTCTACGCATGCATTTGTGGCTTGTATTTTACTTTCCTTCTGATATTCAACTCTTTCTAAGCTGACTGATGAAGAAATTCATCATTCTGAAGTCGGAAATTTGTAAGATGTATTTCATTTCCAAGCTGGTCAGTTGGGATTTCTACTACTTTTATTTGATACTCTCTCTAATTGGTCAATGATAAGAAAACATTTTATACCATGATGAGTCACCAGCTTCTATAAGAAGACAGGCATGGGACATCATTATAACTAGGCCAAAGATAAGGGAATAAAAATTCACTAGCTCATGCTTGGAGAATACAGTTTTTTACTTTCCATCTTCCCCACAAAGCTTGGCTTAATGTAGACGTTAATAAGCCATGCTGTCATTCAAAACAGGTATGCAGTGAACTCCAGGTTGGGTACTGTTTTTCCTTTTCACCAGGGGTCCTTCAAAAAGTCACTGTGTTCGGTTGTATCACTGGTATAGTGCGGATAATGCTAAACTTCCACTGAAGAGTAGGCAGAACGTGGGAAGCACAAGTCTTGCCTGATAGGAAGAGTAGAAGTTTTGGAGCCACGGAATTGGATTGAGGCTGGAATTAACATTAACCAACCTCTAACATTACTGTCCATGCATACTGGAGCGAGTCATTTAAACTATTTAAGTTTCAGTTTTCTTGTCATTGAGACGGGAATAACTAGACATGTTTCATAGGACTCTTTAGAGGCTAATTAAATATCTGCATAATAATCTGGACATACTTTCTCTTCAGTAAATGAAAGCTGTTACTTTGCTCTGTGGCTCTTTGTGCTTTTACGTGCACCACGTGTCAAGTCCTCTTGCCTATTCATCATTATATTATCTCACCTCTCCCTACGCTGAGTGCTTTAAATCACTGAGACTCAATCAAGTTGGAACTCATGGATCTATCGTTACCAATAAGCAATCTGTGGACTAGATTTCTGTACAAAGAAAGAAAAATCCAAAGGAACAACAGTATTATTTTTTACAAATCTGGCCAGTCTCCAAGGACTTTGCCTTTTGGAAACGAACTTTCTCCTGACCGGAAATCTCTGATTAGCTGAAAGCCACTGTTAGGCTGGCTTTCCTAGTCAGCAAATCACTTCTCTGACCTTTCATTTCCCCTCCTGGAAAAGGTGGATAAGCGTTGGGAAAGATTCTCATTTCCTCTAACCACTGCATAGACTAATGCACCTACGAGAGTGTTCAAAGTGCTGCTGGCTGCTTAGAAAGAGAAAAAATACACATGTAGAAGCATTCTATTGTCTGCTTTATGTGTCCTTAGTTAAATTTTAACTGGACTGATTTTCTTAAGCAAGTTAAGAATTTTGTCTCTAAAGAAAATATACTTCAGGTGCTCAGAATTAGATTAATCATAACCTTTAATTCATAGTCCATCTTCATGATCCACTTGTGTATTAGTTAAATTTTAAATACATATTCAACACCAACAAAACTATCACTCAAAACAGCTACTAAAATAGTTTTCAAAACTAATGTTTTCCCTTAGAGTTTGAAGACATTTACAACTTTTAAAATACCATACAGTTAAGTAAGTTCTTGACTTGAACTATATGCTATAAAATATCTTTATTATTTTTAATATTTTAACTGCATTTTAACAATTTATCATAAAAGGACATTTTCTGGCACTTTCTTAAGTGTAAGAAAACTACTCCTGGCATCTTCAGAGACCATTTTAAAAGTAAACTGAATTTAAAACATTACCAGCATACTCTTATTTCTTGCTTGGAGGAATGGTTACATAAAAATTGTTTTCAAAAACAACAAACATATGAAAAGAAACATATAGAAATGAAGCAGAAGAGTTAATTCCCATTGTGACCATGTGCAGGGCAGACTTTTGAGGTTGTTTGGAATCCTAAGAAGACATTGCATCTTCGTGTTTTTCTAAAAGTTATATTTCTATCAATTATAAGGTACAGGAAGGCATTTTTTTCATTGTGCTTATAAAACTATTTATTTAGATGTTATAACATGTTATTTCTTAACATATTTTACTGTTTTTATTTTACATAAACGTAGAAGTTTGCTTTAATTCAGAAAAAAATGTGAAAACCTCAAATTCTTGATAGAAGCTGCCACATTATATAAAAACATAGAGAAAGATATCTGCCTTTAAGTGGGCATAACTTTATAAAGCTTAATACACACACAC
>NW_022437022.1:2666226-2702503 GCF_009761245.1 Sapajus apella
TTCCTTCCTTCCTTCCTTCCTTCCTTCCTTCCTTTCACTCTTGTCACCCAGGCTGGGGTGCAGTGGTGTCATCTCGGCTCACTGCAACCTCTGCCTCCCAGATTAAAGCAATTCTCCTGCCTCAACCTCCTGAGTACCTGCGATTACAAGCGCACACCACCATGCCTGACTAGTTTTTGTATTTTTAGTAGAGATGGGGTTTCACCATGTTGGCCATGCTGGTGTTGAACTCCTGACCTCAAGTGATCCGCTGGGATTACACACGTGAGCCACCATACCCGGCCAATAGAGAAATATTTTGAAATTAAGTCTTTGTAATTATCTTCAGAAGAATTAATCAATAATCAATGTAATCTCAGGTTATTTGCTTCAACTACAATTATATATTGCATTTATTAATAGCTTGGTTTTTAAATTGTGATGGTGCTATAACATGTAACAATTTTGCTGATAATTGTCTCACTAATTGTTCATGAAGACACCACTTTATTACCAGCAAAGTTACAAGCAAACTTTTGAGCAGCTGACAGAGTAAAAAGTTTTAATTTGTAGCAATAGACATTTACAAAGGTATTCAATTATATTCTACACATTTATCAAATTCCCTGTATATATAGAATGCTAACATAGGAATTATGTAGATGTACTACTATTCATAAATGAGTAAATACTGACTTCAAATATAATTATGTACCTTTTGCCAAAACTTGAGCTGGATTTTGAAAAAGCAATACTGATAATATCTAATAAAATGAATGAAAGTGGAAAGTACAGATAGAGAAATCAATAAATAGATGATAAATATAGACACGATATCAATATAGGGATATATTCTAATTATTTTCTACACTTGGCACTTGTGATCTGTGGGTGATTGGTTCTAGAAAATCTGTAAATATCAAAATTCAAAATACACAAATAGCCAAATCTCTTTTATAAAATGGTTTAGTATTTGCCTATAACCTATGCACATTTTTCTTGCATCCTTTAAATCATCTCTAGATTACTAACAATACCTAACACGTTGTAAATGCTGTGTAAATAATTATTATATTGTATTGTTTAATAATAAAAAATAAGTCTGTACATAAACATAGAACATATACCATACATGTTCAGTACAGCTGTGACCATTCCTTTTTTAAATAATATATTAGGTATGTGGTTGATTGAATCTGTGGATGCAGAATCCATGGGTATGAAAGGCCACCTTCATATATAACTTATATAATCCTTAAATAACAAGATGTGGTGCCAATGTCCTTTACCTTTCTATAAGAAATGAGAAAGACAAATAAATTTCTTGGTCAATATTTTTATTATCCGTTGGTATTATGATCATGAAAAGGCAGCATTTTCCTGGGGCCTAATATTGCCAAATAATATTTAATAATTACATTTAATAGTAAAGAATGAGTCGATGCTTTCAGAAAGAATTACTGAAATGGACAACAAGGGAAACTGAAAATGATAAATATTACAAGAGTAGAGTGAAACTTGAAGGGAGATTTGAGAGAAAAGGATAAAGAGAATTGCTTTAAATTAGGAATTGAAGCCTAATATATATGAGTGAATTTGTTTAGCAGAAACAGAGAGTAATAGTTGGAGCAGAGCAAGAACAGCAACCAGCTGAGTAAAGCAAAGTACACAATTTGCTGCGTCCTAATACAAGAGGCTTCAATTTAATGTAAGTGGCTATTGTAAGCCCTTAAGGGCTCTTCTAAAGACAGTGATTATTAATCCTGAGCGGGAGAAGATAACTCTTAACGTTCCTGTAGAATTGATCATCCAGGGTGAACTGGAGCCAGTGCGGCCAATTCAGGAATGCATGAGCCACATGAGGAGGGCATCACCTATTTCACAGCCAAAGGACAGAGAAAAATGGAATTACTGCAGGAGCATGGCCAATACTGGAAGTGAATAGTAGGGAAAGGATGATTAATTAAGAAGTAACAGGTTAGAAAAGTCCCTCCCCAGGGTAAAGAACAAGGACATTTAGAACACTAGTGATACCTGCAACCCTATCAGATAACTTGAATAAGTATAATGGTGAGGATACAGTTAACCCTCTCTTACTTATATGATGCAAAGTGTTAGAAGCTGCAAAAGAAACTGTATTTGTGAATGAAGACATAGAGAGACATTCTTTTCAGCTGTGGATAGTCTTTTCTTGTTTACAGATGTTTGTGCAACACCCTGCGGCTTAAATGATGCGTCATAGACCAGTCCATAAAATTAGCTGAACTGTATGAGCCAAGGGATCAAAGGAGTAAATAGCTGTGAAGTAGAAATTATTATGAAAAACAACTACAAAAATATAAGCCCATAAACCTTGATCCAAGCTCTTGTCCTAGTACTCATGGCCATGCCCATCTCATGGAGGATAAACCTAAATTTTCCCCATAGATTAAAGCCTCTGGAACTTTGCAAGCCAGGGTATTTCTACTTCAGTGTCAACACCTTTGAACCAAGTCATCCATTAACCCACAATCATAAGCAGTGCAGCAATGCTTAAATACAGTGTTCAATCCCATTAAAATGCTAAAGAGGGAGCCTGGCAGATCAACATTAAACCTCATCTGGATATTTGTTAAAATGAAGAGTAACATTGATAGGCCAAGACTTCCAAAAATTAAACCTATTATGAAGCTACAGAAATTAACCTCATTTCCATGGGAAAAAAAAATATAGTTTATTGCATAACACGGAACACATAGACACAATAAAATGTAGAAATTCACATTATGAGAAAGATTTATTTTGTATGATTGAAGAAATTCTATTCCATAAACTAGTTTGAGGAAATTATTTGAAAAATAAAAGCTTAATCCCCAGTTTATTACTTAATAAAATAGAATTCCAGTTTGGTCAAAAGTTTAAATATAAAAAATAAAACCTTAACAGTTTAAGAAAAATGCATTCATGATTTTTCGTAATTTAAAAATACAAAAGTATAAGAAAAAGTAAAAGTTGTAAGAGAAAAATTGATAATTTCATTTTATAAGTATTTACATTTAACAAGGAATATGATAATTTAAATTAAATGTTCAACAGTAAACTGAGAATACAGTTCAGAGCCTACATAGCTAAATTTCTTATCATAATGAAGAAAGGAATTACTCACTAAAATATCTAATTATATGAATAGGCAATTTATACAAGCAACACATGTTAAAACTAAATGAATGCTTAATCTCACTCAAAATAAAACAAACACTACTCAAAACAACAATAATATTTAAGACTGGAAATATGTTCTTGGAAGTATGAAAGTTTCTGGGGGCAATTTTGGTTGTATTCATAAATTTTTTAAATGTATATAATTTTATCTTAGTGATTTTATTGCCAAGAAACTCTTCCTCAAGAGTCACACACATAAATTTCAAGATATGTGTAAGCAAAACTTTCACTTATGTTGTAAGAACAAAAAGTATACTAACTGAACAATTTACCAATTTGAAAATTGACTGAATAATTTATTGTATATTCTCACAATTTCTGAAGAGTTTATTTCTAAAATATATATAAATTTTGAAGCAGGTAAAGACAGTATAAAAATGAATATTTATAAATCTATTTAACTGATGCATGCAGATATAATTATCTGTTCAAATCTAACAGTGTATGGAACAAATAAATCATGAGCAAGTAATATTTATCCAGAAATGGAAGAATAATTCAGTAATAAATAAACTATCAATGCAATTTGCTGGGTTTAAAGGGAAAAAAAATCATATAATTATATCAGTAGATTCAGAAAAAGCATTTGATAATGTTCATTATTTATTCATGATTTTAAAAAACTCACAGCAAGTTAGGAATAAAAAAGAACTTTCTTAACAAAGTAAGAATTGTATTTAAAAATCTACCACGAATATATACTTAATGTGGACAAGCCAAGCATGTGTATTTTCACTGCTACTATTCAACAGAGAATCAAATTCCTAGCCAATGCTGTATAAAAGAAAGGAAAAGACAGCAGTGCAATTATTTTAAGGGAAAAGGCAAACATCGTTATTCGAAGATAACAGCCCTCATCTACAAACCATAACAAATATAACCAACAGAAACACTGCAATAATTAATGAGAGAGTTGAACAAATTTATGGAATAAATAACTTAAAAGTAGTGCAATTTTTCTGCAGTAAAATATTAGAAAATGTAATATTCATAATACAACCTACAATAAATTTTTTGATAATTATGAAATATGCACAAAGGCATAAAAGATCTGAGTACAGGATTCTAAAAGATCCAAATAAATTAATGAGATAAGATATTATTAAAAATATCAATTTCCCAAAAAATTAACTTATAAATTCAGTGCTACCTTAATTAAAATTTTAGCTACACTTGGGAGCTCAAGAACATTCTTTTGAAATATTTGAAATTCAGATAGGAAAATAAAGATCCAAAGACAGCTAAGAAAGTTGGAAAAGCTTTAAAATAACAATAACAACTTTCATGAAAATCCCAATTTCATGAAGACAGGGATTTTTTTCTGTTTTGCTTGCTGCTAAATCTTCATTCTCTAGAGCCATGCTTGACATTTAAGACACAATAAATATTCGTTGCATGCATGAAAACTGAAAACTGCACACTACCGGCACAAAAGTAGACAAATGTAGCTAGGACCTGGGAACAGGGCCATGAAACCGAATGCTTCCTGACTGCATGGAAATTACACACCAAAAAGATACATGAGCTTGACACAAGCAAATGATCATAAGTATAATCCATCATATCAAAAGGGAGATACAGGGTGCAATGGATTCTCATAGAAGGAATTAGCCTCCTCGTTATCCTATGATTGGATTTTAAACAGAGAATAGGAAATTGTGAATGACTCCTTCCTTCTCCACAGTTTAGCACAGGCAATGTTCTAGATGGGCATCATTAAGGGTGACAAAATGATATGCTTGGCTAAAGCACAGGACAGACCATTTCCATGGCATAGGGTCTTCAAAAATTAATGTTTGAGGGATATGCAGAGACACCTTAGACTTCTAGGATCCAAGATGCCATATGTAAGTAAATGACGATCTGGAGCAATGAATGAACAGCTATTTCATACTATTAAAATAGTGGTTGGAATTCAATATAGGTAGCTTTCATCAAATTTTGCTACTTGTACATGTCATGCAAAATAATTACTAAAATTGTTTCAAACATTGCTGTAGAACACTTAGGTGACATAATTCAGATTACTCTCTCAAAACTGTTGATCCAAACATAAAAATGATAAACAGTTCAGCATGTTGGACTCTATACAACCACATTGTGAAGGGTCTCCTTGCACCCATACATTTAGCCCAAGTTTTAAGTTTACTTTAGAATGGACTTATGTTCTCCTTGCCCCAGTAATCAAGGCATTGCAAACAACACTTGGCATCACTCCACCCACAGGTACTTAACAGCTGGAGACCTGAGGGCATTTCGTTCTTGATCTTTCGAATGTTCGTCCATTGACGGGGACCTTATATGCTTTCGCCTACCGACCTTATAATAGAATTTTCCCCATTTTCTTACCTGCAAAATTAATTGCACAAAACTAGCTTTACCTGGAAAAGGAGAAGACTTTACATTTGAAGCAGAAGCCAAGCGCTTCAGTGAAAGGTAACAATTAATAGTCAGGCCAGCTTGCCTTTCACCATGCATTACTTAGAAGATATGGTATGCTCACGCTGTTTCCTCACCTCCATAGCTGGGATTTATGGCAGTTAAAGCATTATCTAAATGAGCAGACGAAAAAAATAAAGTGAAAGTCTCTTACATGACTAACTGTAAAATATCATAAAACAAATAAATTAATTCAATTGCATGCTCCAAATGACATTTTCAGAGCATTGCTTTTGGTTAATGTCTTTGTGAAAGAAGAATTGGTAGGCTCCGTAGAAAGGAGTGCATTTTGAAAACTATTTTTTGATAATTGTCACTGATATGTTTCCAATTTGCGAGAAGCTCTGCCTAGAAATGAAGAGTGCCCTTTGCTGTTCTGTGAGTAGCAAAAAATGTTTTATTGGGGCTATATTTTTTGAAACGGTGTAAGTTTATCTGTGCCATTTCTAACTACAGGGGACTTGGAATGAGTGAAATAGGTAGGAAATAGGCAAATATTCATGGGTTATGGCAAGAACGTTCAAGTTTTCTCCTCTCAAAGAATAATCTGATGTTTCTTATCAGGAGAAGATGAATTAGCAGCGTTTTATGCCAGCTACAGGATAAGAGGAGCATGCTATCAGATGAGAGGTGCTTCCTGGGGTTGTGAACCTCACAATTGAGAGATTTTATCAGAAAACCTTCCCTCATGCTTTCAAGATGGTGTATTTATGAGTACGAGGAGCCTCTCAGAACACATCGAATGGGAGTTAACCTTTCTTTAACCTGTATTCCCTTTTTCATAGTCTCAGATGACAGATGTTTATATCCTGGAGAGTGGGCACAAGCCTCATTATGCCGCAGTTCATCGATCTAAGCATTTCTCCTCCCCTCTTCTTTTATAAAGTCTCAGATGACGGAATATCCGGTGTTTTTGGAGATCCTGACTAGAGAAGCTTGGAGAAACCCGAAGCCCAGCTCTCCCTGGCTTGAGGTAGGCAGTCTGGGCACAGGACCTGGGTGTTTGTGGCGTTAAGGTCATGAATGGGCAGGGCTATGGCTGCAGCTTCCTTCTCTCTAAAATCTTCTCGGAAAGCCTGTCTACTTCGAACATTAACAAACTGCAAAAAGAAAGGAATGTGTGCCGAAATACTCACAATTATTTCAACACATATTTATCCAGCAGCTAGTCCGTATATTTAGAGAAAAGGGGGCAGATTGTTGGTTACCACTGCTTGGGATTTTGTGAATACAATGGAGAGCAAGGCAGGTGAAAGGCCTCTCTTTGAACTTGTTCCTGGGTAACAAATGTCAGAAAGTAAGTAACAGACACTTATAAGCAAAAGATAAATACAGGTGCTGATAACTACTATTGTGACTTTTTTGAGTAACTGTGATGTAAGTAAGCTCCAGGAGGAAGTGGATGGATCGGTACGGTCTAGGTTACTGAGGGAAGGGTTCTCGGAGGGGCTGATGGTGCCCTGAGACCCCAGTGGTGAGACTGAGCAGCCAGGTGTAGATGAGGCGTGCACTCCAGGGAAAGAGACGGAGGCGAAGGCATTGAAGCTTAGTGGGCAATGGGAAGGCCAGCTGACTGCGGGCAGGGAGTTAGGGAAGAGTCTGGGATACACCGCCATGGTCTGCAGGCAGCACATGACCCAAGGCTAGCAGGACCAGGCAAGGAGTGCGCTTTATTTTCAAAGGACAACAGGGATGCTGGAGGGTTCCCAAGAGAGGAGCAAAATGATCTGATAAAGATATTGAAAATCCCTCTGGCTGTGATGGAAAATGGATTCTAAGATGGGAAAAATAGAAGCAGAGAGAAAGAACAGCTAACAGCTGCATTCCGTTCTCATTGCAGCTACTGCAAGCTACCACAAATTTAACACACCACATATACATTATCTTATAGTCTTGGAAGTCCAAAGTCCAAAATCGGTCCTACTGGGCTACATTCGAGGTGTCAGCAGGACCACGTTCCTTCCGGAGGCTCCAGGGGAGAATCCGTGTCTAGGCATTTCAGGATGGCTGCGTTCTTCACCTGGAGCGACCCTGCATCACACATCCTCCACCTTTCCCTCTGCTTCCCTCGGTACTTCTTCTCACGCCGATGTCCTATTGACCTTTCATAAGGGCCTTTGTGAGGATGCTGGGCCTGTGTGGATTACCCAGGACAATCTCCCCATCTCAAGAGGCTTAATTTAGTCATACCTGCAAAGTTCCCATTTCCATATAAAGTAGCTTTCACAGGTTTGGGGGATTAGAAAGTGGAGACCCTTGAGGGTCTTTATTCTGCGGACTACAGAATGCTGAGAGCAAGGCTTCTTGTCAGGATCTTCATGACAGAACTGGGGTAGTCTGCAGTGATCACAGCTGAAATCAAATGAATCACAAAGATTTGGGTTCCTTTTTTCAGACATGACAGGAGTTGCTGATTGGCTACAGAGGGACGAAGAAATACAAGAAATGAAAGATAATTCACACCAGAGGTTTTCAAACTGTATTTCAGGCTCTATGATCAACAAAGTCAAAATAACTTGTGTTATAAATCCTGTGGGGCAATTCATGTTTTCACTCTCATTTCCTCGTGAGGTCACTGCATGCTCTCCATGAACTCAGTGCCTTGAAACGGCATCCGCCCCACGATGGCTAGTGTATGTTGATGCTTTCAACGTTCTCTGTTTAAATTTCCAATATGGTAAGTAGCTAAATATACTATTTATAACACAGACACTCTTTGAAGTCCTCAACTTTTTAAAAGTATGAAGATATCGTCATAACAAAAGGTTTGAAAACTGCCGCCTTATGTTTCGATTGAACACAGGAGTAACACTGATGACATAGAAAAGATTAGGCGTGAAATGAATTTGTGGGAAAGTCAAGAGTTCCAAGAGTTCTGCCAAATATTATGAAGCAAACACATTATGTAATATGTTCTGAATGGACCTTAGACAAGTTGTATGCTTGGAATTAGGTTTTACGATCTTTATTAATGTAACCAATACAAACCCAACTACCTGGAGCAAAGGTATACTGGGTTGCAGCTAAAATACAGTGAGCACTACCTAATATGTCAGACATATGCTGGTTTCTAGGGTCAAAAAATGAATAAGACAATAAGTCCGTCATAATCCCTGTCCACATAAAACAGACATCCCTCCAAGGTTATATGCTTCATGTGAACAGAGATTATCATGGTCTTACTGTCTTACTCTTTTTTTGTCCCTAGGAAACAACTATGAGCTGTGAGCTGAAGGAAGCAGTGAAGATCAAAGTCCCTTTCAGGAACCCCAAATTCAGTGTATCTGGGGAGATGAGCAATGCCATGGAAGAGATACGATAGCAATATCCATATGAAAAAGATTTGGTGAACAAATGTCAGGAGACTGGACTTCGTTTCCAGATGGTGGGAAGCTAGAGTGTGCTCACTAGGCTAAGACTGATAATTGTCAAGTGGCTGAATAAGAAAAAGAATTTGCCATCTGTGGATGAGACAACTGTAGGAACCTCTGAAGTATTAGGAGTGGATCTCATTCATGTTTGAAGAAACAATAACACAGCATCAGTACACAGAACCCGTTCACGATCTTCGTCTATGTCTAAACTGAAGAAAGATGTAATTGGATTTCCAAAACATCTTAAATGCCAAGTTTTATTTTCTAGATAACAAATGATGATTTATCTCCAGAGAAAAATAAATAAAATTCATTCTAACCCAGTCCCAACTTCATGCATTTAGATACAGATTTCCTATTTAGCCATAGCCATTCTCTTTTCATAATCATGATAAATAATCCCATCTCTAGCTCTAATAGATATATACAAATATATACATAAATATATATATGTATATATATATATATATATATATATATAGGCGCTTATAATAAATAAATGCCTTTATCAGGTTTCAGGGTTTTGTTTTATTTTTAGAGTACAATTTTACAATGAAGTAATATCCCTGTGCAAGAGTGACTATGGTAGAAGCGATCCTCATTGATACAACAATACAGCAACATTTTGATTGGAGGCTGGGGGAAAGAATTGTGTCTTAATCCCCCATGTATAATTACTGCATTTATAAAAGACAAAGGTTTTCTTTGGAGCAGCTCTGGTAAAATGCCATACAAACTCACTCTTTCTTCTCAGGTCAACCACAGCTTGTCCATTGCTCTGGCTAAAAATTCTGACTTCAGTGATTGCTGTGGTTCATGTGTACCCAGAGTTCTGAGTTAGGTCCAGCAGTCACCTGAAAATCACACTCCTATGCATGCTGCTTTCTAATCTAAGCAATGCACATCAGTGAGATTTGTAGTAAGCGTTATTTTTGGTTGAAATATCAAGTTATCAAAGGGCAATGGGAAAGTAAAGTTTCGGATTTAAATTTCTTTGGATAGCTTCAAAGGACACCATTACTGATTGAAATTAGAGGTGGATAAATTAATTCACATGGTCATGCACTCATTCAACAAATACTTCTCAAGATTCTACTGTGTGTAAAAAATTATACTAGCGACAGGGAATAGGATAATCAATAAGACAGTCAAGGGACCTATTTTTTAACAATAGCGGAACTATAAATCAGTAATTGTGCAATTACTGAATTACATATATGACTGATGCTGCTGTGGAGAAGTAAAAGACACCATCAGAAAGGGAAACAGTAGAATCTGGTCCTATAGGCTTCCCATTTCTAGGGTTCTAGCAGGATCTTTGTCACTGTAAAATCTCTAAGCCCCTGAAAAAGCAATCTGCAGATGTATCTGGCTCCACAGATGTCCTCCTGGAAAATATAGTTTCAGTGTCACCTAGCGCTGTGGGCCCAAATCTTTATTTGCATTTTGATATTGTGACTCCTTATTTTTTGCTAGATTTTGTTCTATTTGAAAGGTATTTTAAAACATTATCAGAAAGTTTAGGGAAATCTGGTGATTTCTGCATTTCCAACTGAGGTACCCAGTTCATTTCATTGGGACCAGTTAGACAATGGGTATAGCCCTACCATGCAAAGCCCAGCAAGCTAAGATTCACTGGCTTGAAATTCTCACTGCCAGCATAGCAGTCTGAAGTCGACCTGGCACGTTTGAGCTTGTTGGTGGATGGGGATCCACCATTACTGAGGCTTGAGTAGGCAGTATTTCCCTCACAGTGTAAATGAAGCCTCTGGGAAGTTTGGATGCTGTGGAACCCATCAAAGTACACCAAAACTGCTGTGGAAAGTACACCAAAACTGCTGTGGCCAGGCTGCCTCTCTAGATTCCTCCTCATTGGGCAGGGCATCTCTGAAAGAAAGGCAGCAGCTTCAGTCAGGGGCTTATATATATAACTCCCATCTCTCTGGGATGACACCTGGTGACTGTGGGCACAGCTTCAGCAGACTTAAACGTTCCTACCTGCCAGCTCTGAAGAGAGCAGCAGTTCTCCCAATACAGCTTTTGAGCTCTGCTAAGGGACAGACTATCTCTTCAAGTGGGTTCCTTACCAACATGCCTCCTGACTGGAAGGCACCTTCCATCAGGGGTTGACAGACACCTCATAGAGGAGAGTTCCAGCTGGCATCTGGCAGGTGACCCTCTGGGACGAAACTTCCAGAAGAAGGAGCAGGCAGCAATCTTTGTTGTTTTGCAGCCTCCACTGGTGATACCCAGGCAAACAGGGTCAGGAGTGGACCTCCAGCAAACTCTAGCACACCCGCAGAAGAGGAGCCTGACTGTTAGAAGGAAAGCTAACAAACAGAAAGCAGTAACAACAACATCCACAGAAAAGATGCCCACACAAAAACACCATCCAGAGGTCATCAGCATCAAAGATCAAAGGTAAATAAATCCACAAAGTTGAGGAAAAACCAATGCAAAAGGGATGAAAATTCACCAGTTTCTGCCTGCACGGTCTTCATCAGTGCAGATGATATGATTGTATGTTTAGAAGACCCCACTGTCTCAGCCCAAAAATCTCCTTAAGTTGATAAGCAACTTCAGGAAAGTTTAAGGATACAAAATCAGTGTGCAAAAATCACAAACATTCCTATGCACAATAACAGACAAATAGACAGCCAAATCATGCATGAACTCCCATTCACAATTGCTACAAAGAGAATAAAATACCTAGGAATACAACTAACATGGATGTGAAGGACCTCTTCAAGGAAAACTACAAACCACTGCTCAAGGAAATAAGAGAGGACACAAACAGGTGGAAAAACATTCCATGCTGATAGGTAGGAAGAATCAATATTGTGAAAATGGCCACACTGCCCAAAGTAATTTATAAGTTCAGTGCTATACCCATCAAGCTACCATTGACCTTCTTCACAAAACTGGAAAAAACACCTTAAATTTCATATAGAATCAAAAAGGAGCCTGCATAACCAAGACAATCCTAAGCAAAAAGAACAATGCTGGAGGCATCACACTACCTGACTTCAAACTATACTACAAGACTACAGTAATCAAAACAGTATGATACTGGTACCAAAACAGAGATATAGACCAATGGAACAGAACAGAGGCCTCGAAAGTAATGCCACATATCTATAATCATCTGATCTTTGACAAACCTGACAAAACAAGCAATGGAGAAAGGATTCCCTGTTTAATAAATTGTATTGGGAAAACTGGCTAACCATATGCAGAAAACTGTAACTTTCCCCCTTCCTTACAGTTTATACAAAAATTAACTCAAGATGGAATAAAGAATTAAATGTAAGACCTAAAATCATAAAAAAAAAACCCTACAGGAGAACCTAGGCAATACCATTCAGAACACAGGCATGGGCAAAGACTTCATGGTTAAAACACCAAAAGCAATTGCAACAAAAACCAAAATTGATAAATAGGATCTAATTAAACTTAAGAGCTTCTGCACAGCTAAAACAAACTATCATCAGAGTGACCAGGCAACCTATGGAATAGGAGAAAATTTTTGCAATCTATTCATCTGACAAAGGGCTAATATCCAAAATCTACAGGGAACTTAAACAAATTTACAAGAAAAAAAACAGCCCCATCAAAAAGTGGACAAAAGATATGTACAGAAACTACTCAAAAGAAGACATATTTATGCAGCTAACAAACATATGACAAAAAACTCATCATCACTGGTCGTTAGAGAAATGTAAATCAAAACCACAATGAGATTTCATCTCATTTCAGTTAGAATGGCAATCATTAAAAAGTCAGGAAACAGGTGCTGGAGAGGATGTGGAATAATAGGAATACTTTTACACTATTGGTGGGAGTGTAAATTGGTTCAACCATTGTGGAAGACAGTTTGGTTATTCCTCAAGGATCTAGAACCAGAAATACCATTTGACCCCACAATCCCATAGGTGGGTATATACCCAAAGGATTATAAATCATTCTACTATAAAGACACATGTACATGTATGTTTATTGCAGCACTATTTACAATAGCAAAGACTTGGAACCAACCCAAATGCCCATCAATGTTAGACTGAATAAAGAAAATGTAGCACGTATACACCATAGAATACTATGCAGCCATAAAAAAGAATGAATTCATGTCCTTTGCAGTGACATGGATGAAGCTGGAAACTGTCATTCTCAGCAAACTAACAGAGGAACAGAAAACCAAACACCACATTTTCTCACTAAAAAGAGTTGAACAATGAGAACAAATGGACACAAGGAGGGGAACATCACACACCATGACTTGTTGGGTGATGGGGGGCAAGGGGAGGGACAGCATTAGGACAAATACCTAATGCATGCAAGGCTTAAAACCTAGATGAGAGGTTGATGGGTGCAGCAAACCACCATGGCACATGTATATCTATGTAATAAACCTGCATGTTCTGCACACGTATCCCAGAACTTTAAGTATAATGACAAGAAGATTTATTTATCCAGTTTTAAGGAAATCATTTTGTTCAAGCAATAAGTTTGCCTCATAAGCAAACACAGCAGTGTGTTTATATCTAGTGTTGCCTGGATGAGGTACCACGTGAGCCAGAGCATAATGATTCCACATCCCAGCACTTGCTATGCAGGAGCTTACGCTTGTCTTACTGACTGTGGCATTTTTCCTGAGGGCTTTGGGTAACCCTAAATGACATAACATAGTCAGATTTGTATTTTGAATACCATCCTGGAGTCAATGTGGAGAGTGTATTGAAAAGGGGCATAAGTGCACCAATCTTGCCAAGTAGGAAAATTCTGCACTAGACAAGCTAGAGGTGATGATAGGTTGGACTGAACAGGTGACAGTGGACAGGGGGAAGGAATAAGATTTTGGATATGGAGAATTTATAGATGTCCCGCATACATCGCAGACTACTTGCTGGAGCTATGAGAAGAAGGATGACCTCACAAATGATAGTGAAAACATATATAAGAACTAATTTGGGAAGAGCGTGAGACATACTCAGTTTATAGAATTTCACTCCTGTATGACTGTGAGACAGTTGAATACAGTATACCACTAAGTAGCTCAATATAAACAGATATGCATATTTAATATTTATGTATCATTTTATGTTCATATTACATTAAAAAGCTCACAACAAATGAATCGTTACTAGAGAATCTTTGATTTTTTGTAAGGGCAAAGTATTCTTATTTATCATTTTAAATAACATTTTCTAATAAGTAATATAACTAGCATTTTAATTTCAGTGTTTTGGTTCCGTAAGAATTGTGTTTCCACCTTCCCAAAGTCCTATTAAATTCAAACTCCTAAAGGCAGAGAAAACAATAAAAATAACACACAAAATATTTTTGCTTACTAAAGAAAGGAAATCAATACATGTGAATGTCATTTTGGCTCAACATCACATCCACAGCTCTAACAACTGAAAATAAAACTGCCTTTCAACACAGAAGACGATTGCTTGCTATTTCAAATTTTTGTATCTGCCTATGTCATTTTAATGACAGTTTACCTTATATTGGCCTGCTATCAAATATACAGGAAAGCAAACCCTACTGGTATCTAAATATAGCAAAGAAAATAGATTTAAGTGATTACATTTTTTAAAATGACAATTTAACATCTGAATGGAAGGTGTTCTTTACTAAGATACCTTATTTCAACATCCAGCTAGCCCTGCCTTTCAATGGCATATTTCTTGAAATAATGGGAAAAAAATTACAACACCAGAAGGAAAAGAATATCAGCAAATTGGAAATTCTAAGTAAGACCTCAAAGATGGAAGGCAAAAGAACCAGGCTGGAGGAGAAGTAGAAGTTGGGAAGCTATAGCTAAAAACATTTCCAAGAAGACACTTCAGTGAGGTCCGGAGGGCTGAAATGAACAAGGAATTAATAGGAGAGTCAAAGAGAAAGGACTGCATTTAGGGAAATTATTTGGAGATTACTTGCTTTAAAAACTTCATTTAGTTCGGTAGGAAGCCAATCTGTGGCCCTCGACTTGTAAGGAGCCTCAGATAATGGAGCAATTTTCTCCCAGGGCGGGACTCCCTACAGGGCTTGCTAAACCATGCTGAACGGTTGGGTTAGAGAGGGATTATAGCTTGGGAAAGTGTTAGAATGAAGCCTAAAGTTTTCCAGACTACATGAAAGACAGCAGAGGAAGAAGAAAAGAAGAGAGCAAATAGCTGTCTTTTAATGCTTCTTTTTCTGTTCTGACAGGCAATAACTTCTCTTTAATGACAAATTGAGTAAAAATGAGTAAGAATATGGGTGTTTGGTATAGCACAATAAACATGATTGAGCTTATATGCATACCCAGAAAGACACACACACAACTGTAATAATTTATATGCAATAAAGAGAAAACAGAAATACTTTACAAAAATGCTTGGAAAATATCACAAATTCATTGTATAATAAACAAAACCTAAAATGCAATAAAATAAAAAAATAAATAAATAAATAAAAAAGAAACCTAATCCTCAATGCAATAGCATTAAGACGTAGGGCCCTTCACAAGTGATTATGTCATAAGGATTGGGTCCTAACGAGTAGGATTGCTGCTCTTATGAAGGAAGCCAGAGGGAGCTTGTTTGCTGCAGCCACCATGTGAGGACGCAGCAAGAAGGCATCATCTGGAAAGCAGAGGGTGAGCCCTCACCAGACATGTGATCTGTTTGGACCTTAATCTTAGATTTCCCAGCCCTTAGAATTATTAGAAATAAATTGTATTGTTGATAAAAAATAATAATAATGAGACCAAAGTCTCATTAAGTAAACAAACTTAACAGAGAATATCTTTTCTAATCATAGCATAACACAATAAATATTTGAAATTGAAAGGAAAAATGTACCCTTACATGCCTTTATTAGAAAATAAAAATATTAAAAATACCTGAATTATATATTCAACTCATGTAGATAAAAGATATCCAGCAGAGTAAACATAAAGGTTGAATGAAAGAATTAATAAAACTTGAAGAAGAAATTAATTAATGTTAAACCAAATTATAGACCTTAATAATGAAACTAAAATCCGGTTCTTTGAAAAAAATTCATTAAAAAAATTACAAAACTTTGGTAAGTATGATAATTTCACCATACATATTGCATGAAAAATGAGAGCACAAGAGAGATGAAAAAAATTGAAAACTATAATACACATCTAACAACTGAAACTTCAAAAATGTAGAAAACCAAAATGGTTCAAGAAAAAATAGAAAGTTGAAATAACACCATTAACTATTACAAATAGTTTATATATGTACATCTCAAAGTACACAAACTATTATAATGGCAATGTTGACTCAAAATATTGATCGATAATACAGAAAAAAGTTCAGAAACCAATTCATGTATATATGAGCTTATGGTAAAGGTGGTGTTTCAAATCGGTGGTAGGAGGACAGACTCCTACAATTTAAAAACATTTAGACACTTCCATTTATCATGCACATAATTAAATTCTTGTTGACTAAAAAGTATAAATGTTCTTAAAATGTATACATGTACTAGAAAAAATGTGAGATTCTTTTTGTGGCATTGTTGCTAAGGTAGTTGGGTTTGAGAGCCTCAACCTCAGAAGCAGGAGGTTTTCATTGGTTTGGGTAGATTCAATTACAAGCCTTTAAGTCAGAAGAGCCATCACAAATAAAAGATAAGTGAATGACTAGGAAAAAAGTTGGAGTTTACATGACTGGAACAATGTTAGTCATTACAGTGATGAAAGGTACCTGAAATTTATTTTTATTTATTTTTTACTATGTATTTTATTTATTTTTATTTCAATAGCTTTAAGGATACAAGTGATTTTCAGTTATATGATTAATTCAGTAGTAGTGAAGGCTGGGATTTTAATGTACTCATTGCCCAAGTAATGTACATTGTACCAAGTAGGTAGGATTTTATCCCTTTTCCCTCTCCCAACCATCCTTCTTCTGAGTCTCCAGTGTTCGTACCACCCTGTACCTAAAATTATAAAAGGAAAAAGAAATAGACAAGGCTGTCTTAAATTTGTTTCTTAAAAATAAAAATCTAGTAATCTGGATAAGACTGATTAAATATACATCACCTTCTAATATTCACAAAATTTATGTTGTGCATTATGATATTCTTTAAAGTCAGTGAAAAAAAGAGTATTCATATGGGTGAAGAAAGATTTATTTTTTAATTAAGGCGTGTCTATTCTACAAAATTCTAGAGAAGCACCACTTAAGTTGTTTACAATTGTTCTTATTGTAAACATCTTCATACAAAAATTTTAGTGCATATGACCTATGCTTACCATGAATAAATTTCTGCAGTGAAGATTGGTAGGACAATGATTATACACATATTAAAATTTCTGATTAAAATTTAGAAATTGTTTTTCAGAAATACACTTGCTAATTGAGATACCCAAAATTGCTCATTAGATCATAGCTACATAACATTACATCTTATTCACATCATCATTTATTATACCAATGATTGAATTTTGAAAGTGTAGCTCATTCATTTTCTTTTCAACTAAAACTTTTTTTCACATATCATTTTGCTTATATTAAATTATTTCTTTATAATAAATATTCAAAAGTAAAATTACTGGGTTGAATTTTAAGCATATCCATGACTCCTGCTGTACATCACCAGGTCGTTTTCCAAAAGTTTTAGGGCACTGCTTTTACCCACACATTAACAGCATTTGTTGTCAAGTTTACTGTTTTACAGATGTTCTCACCTAAAAGAAAGATATATTTATAATAAAAAGAAAATCTAAAAAAATTTAAATATACAAGAAAAAAAAGAAAGAAATTGATCTTGCTGTTTAGAGCTAAGCACTTTAATGCTTAATTGACATATTTCCAGATGTTTTTGTGTATTAACTTTTATGTAGGTGTATGTGTAATTTTTCATTAAAAGCAAGGACTGTTCCACACAGGCTGTAGTGGAATTTCTTATAAGCTTGTGGTATATTGTAAATACTTTTACAAATTTTAAAGACTCCTCTATTTATACAACATAATATGTTCTTAAAAATTTTACTTTAAGTTCTGGGATACATGTGCAGAATGTGCAGGTTTTTGTATAGGTATACATGTGCCATGGTGGTTTGCTGCACCTATCTGCATCTCTCAACCCATAAACTAGGTTTTAAGCCCCACATGCATTAGATATTTGTCCTTTCCCTTATCCACCACCCACCCCCCTGCCAGGCCCCAGTGTATAATATTCCCCTCCCATTGTCCATATGTTCTCATTGTTCAACTCCCACTTATAAGTGAGAATATGTGGTGTTTGGTTTTCTGTTCCTGTGATAGTTTGTTGAAAATGATGGCTTCCAGCCTCACCCATGTCCCTGCAAAGGACATGATATCATACTTTTTTATAGCTGCATAGTATTCCATGATTTATAACATAATATCTTATTGATATTTTACCTAATTGTCACATACTTTACTTAATCAATTACCTATTTTGGAAAATTTGAATCAAAATTTATTGTGTGGTGTCCTCTTTGTGATAAACAAAACAAAAAGTTTACAAAGGAGAAATGAATAAAATTAAATTATTGCATCAAATTAATGATTTATGCAACCATTATAAGTATAAATATCACAATTATACATCAGTGAATGCAATATTTATAATAGAATATTAAATGGAAAAACTAAACGAAACTGTTTGTGCGATGTGATTTTATCTACTTGAAGCTATATGTATCTCTATTATAACAAAAAACAAGAAAAATGAAGAAATTTTACACTGCATAGATATGAAATTTGTATTTGTAAGGCTTCTGTCATTTTAGTTTAAAGGCAACCTAGCTCCAGAGGTACTGACCATTGTTTAATACTCTCGTTTTCAGGTTAAGTATTAAGGTTAAGGGTTTTCCTAACAGCCCACACCAAAGTGGAAAGCTTAAGTCAAATATATAAAAGATATAGAAATGCCTTTTAAAAAATAATTGTCTCATACATACAATATATTAGGCTTAAATAAAAGCTTTACATTTTTACATTTCCTATGCTACATTGCCTTGAAATGGCATTGTATTTAGCATTTATAGAAAAAAGGTCTTAGGGAATTTTAGTATTTTGCCAGAGTTTTTGTAGACTCTAGTTTAGTCCTGGGATTTTTCAGATGATGAATATCCAAACTCTACAGCTTCTAATTAGCCTCACAAATTTGAATACAGGCATGACATTTACATTTAGAATTTTGGAAGCAAGAACCATTAGTGATTCAACAAGTAGAGTGCTGTTCTACCTATAATGTCAAAGGACAGTTTGAAAATGCTAGAAATTCCTAAATCAGAAATATTATTATTCATGTGAAAACTACTGTTATATTTCTGAAACCAAGACAAAATATCACTTTCTTTAGCATTTTATTATATATAAACATTGAGTATTTACAAATATTTCTCTGTTTTCATAGCCTCTAATATATAGAACTTTTTATGCTAAAGATCTTTGGTTTTGTTCTTTAGTAGTTTTAAAATTCTTTACAGAAAGTAACTCAGACCTTAACAGTAATTGCATAACAATAATGTCATAAGATATCTATTATTAAAAAAAAAAAAAACCTCCCTTGTATTACATTCAGACTCCCCATCCTCTTAGAAAAACATATTTCAAAATAGGGGACAGCTTGACGAAATATGCCTCTTTCAGTCCATCTCCTAAGAATTGCTATAGATTGAGACCAAGTCTGTCCATGTGAAATATAGAGGTGGCCTCTTTGTGGTCATCTTTGGGACCAATGTGAGTCACCTCCAAAGCTCTACTCGCCATGTTCAGAGTATTAATTAATATGACTTGAATGCATAGATTGATGATTACTTAGTTTGGACATCCCTTCCAAATCTCATATTGTAGTATAATCCCCAGTGCTGGAGTTGTGGCCTGGTGGAAGGTATTTGGGTCATAGGGGTGGATCCCTCATGCCTTGGTGCTGCCCTCATAGTAGTGAGTGAGTTCTCATGAGATCTGGTTGCTTAAAGTATGTGGCACCTCTCCCTCTAATATGATTTGACTCTGTGTCCCCACCCAATCCTCATGTTGAATTGTAATTCCCAGTGTTGGAGTAGAGGCCTGGTGAGAAATGATTAAATCGTGGTGGCAGACATCACCCTTGCTGTTCTCGTGATAGACACAATTCTCATAAGACCTGTTTGTTTGAAAGCATATAAAAGCTCCCCTTTCTCTCTCTCTCTCTTTCACTCTCTCATTCTCTTCCCCCCACCTCCTGCCGCTATGTGAAGATGTGTTTGCTTCCCCTTCACCCTTCTGCCATAATTGTAACTTTCCTGAGGCCTCCCAGCCATACTTCCTGTACAGTCTGTGGAACTGTAAGTCAATTAAACCTCATTTCTTCATAAATTACAGGTGAAACAGTTGCTCCCCCTTCACCTTCGGCCGTAATTGAGAGCTCCCTGAGGTTTCACCAGAATCTGAGCAGATGGCATCTCCACATTTTCTGCACAGCCTGCAGAACTGTGAGTCAATTAAGCCTCTTTTCTTTATAAAGTATCCAATCTCAGGCACTTCTCTGTAGCAACACAATAACAGCCTAGTACAGACCACATCATGAGCTACTTTGTCAAGCAGATTCTAAACATATTTGGATGAAAGCAGAAGACAACCATGAATAATCCCTTTACATTCAGTCCTTTTAAATGGTCTTAAATGGTAAGAAACATGTATTAGACCCCTTTTGAAGCAGTTACTGACTTCAGGGATTGATAACTATGGCATAGTTTAATATGATGGGAACTTGTGCAGCTCACACTTTTAGAAAACATCCCTAAAAAGGATGATTGATATCATTTTGCTGTGTCGCCACCCAAACATCATCTTGAATTGTAGCGCCTATAATTCTCATGTGTTGTGAGAGAGACCTGGTGGAAGATAATTGAATCATGGGGACAGTTTTCCTCATTCTGTTCTCATGGTAGTGAACAAATCTCATGAGATCTGATGGTTTTATAAGAGGATTCCCTTTTTGCTTGGCTGTTTTTTCTCTCTTGCCTGCCACCATGTAAGACATGACTTTGCTCCTCCTTTGCCTTCCACCATAATCACAAGGCCTTCCCAGCCATGTGGAACTGCGAGTCCATTAAACCTCTTTCCTTTATAAATTACCCAGTTTCAGCAATGTCTTCATTAGCAGTGTGAGGACAGACTAATACAGTAAGTTGGTACCAGTAGAATAAGGTGCTGCTGTAAAGATAGCCAAAAATGTGGAAGTAACTTTGGAACTGGATAAAAGGCAGAGGTTGGAATATTTTGGAAGGCTCAGAAGAAGATAGAAAAATGTGGGAAAGTTTGCAACTTCCTAGAGACCTGGAGGGCTCAAAAGATTATAGGAAATGTGGGAAACTTTGGAACGTCCTAGAGACTTATTGAATGGCTTTGACCAAAATGCTAATAGTGTTATGGACAATAAGCTCTTGGCTGAGGTGGTCTCAGATGGAGATTTCAGTGGAAGAAATTTCTAAGCAGCAAAGTGTTCAAGAGGAAAGAGAGCATAAAAATTTGAAAAATTTGCAGCTGACCATGCAATAGAAAAGAAAACTCATTTTCTGGGGAGAAATTCAAGCCTGCTACAAAAACTTGCATACGTGATGAGGAGCATAGTGTTAATCACCAAGAAAATATGGAAAATGTCTCCAGGGCATGTCAGAAATTTTTGTGACAGATCCACAGGACTAGGAGGAAATAATAATTTTGTGGACTGGGTCCAATATTTCCTTGCTGTGTCCAATCTAGGGACTTCGTGCCCTGCATCCCAGTTGCTCTAGTTGTGGGTAAAAAGGGCCAAGGTGCAGCTCAGACCATGGCTCCAAAGAGTAAAAGCCCCAAGCCTTGGCAGCTTCCACATGGTGTTCAGTCTCTGGGTACACAGAAGTCAATAACTGACTTGAATGTGTCAATTCTAGATTTCAGCAGATGTATGGCAATACCTGGATGTCCAGGCAGAAGTTTGATGCAGGGGTGGAGCCCTCATGGAGAACCTCTACTAGGGCAGTGCATAAGAGAAATGTGGACTTGGAGCTCCCACACAAGGTCCCCATTGGTGCGCAGCCTAGTGGAGATGTGAGAAGCAGACCACCATTTTCCAGAGCCCAGAGTGGCAGATCCATTGACAGTTTGCACCATGCACCTGAAAATCTGCAGACACTCAACACCACCCTGTGAAAGGAGCCAAGAGGGGTGCTGTACCCTGCAAAGCCACAGGGTGGAGCTGCACATGACCATGGGAACCCACTTATTGCAACAGCATGACATGGATGTGAGACAGGGACTCAAAGGACATCATCTTGGAGCTTTAAGTTTCAAATTCCCCACTGGATTCCAGACTGTCACAGGGCCTATAGCCCCTTTGTTTTGGCCAATTTCTCCCATTTGGAATGGCTGTGTTCACCCAACACCTGTACCCCCATTGCATCTAGGAAGTAACTAACTTGCTTTTGATTTTACAGGCACAAATGAGAAGGGACTTGCCTTGTCTCAGATGAGACTTTGGAATGTGTCCTTTTGAGTTAATGCTGAAATTAGTTAAGACTTTGGGGGACTGTTGGGAAGACATGATTGGTTTTGAAACGTGAAGACATGAGTTTGGGAGGGGCCGGGGTGGAATGATATTGTTTTGCTTTGTTTCCCCACCCAAATGTCATCTTGAATTGTAGTTCCCATAATTCCCATATGTCATGGGAGGGAACGGGTGGGGAGATAATTGAATCATTGGGGTGACTTTTTCCATACTGCTCTCATGATAGTGAATAAGTCCCATGACATCTGATGGTTTATCAAGGGATTTCCCTTTGCACTTGGTTCTCATTCTTTCTTGTCTGCCACATGTCTTTCTCCTTCCACCATGATTGTGAGGCCTCCTCAGCCATGTGGAACTGTGAGTCCACTAAACCTCTTTTTCTTTTAAATTACCCAGTCTTGGGTATGTCTTTATCAGCAGCTTGAAAATGGACTGATATGATGAAGCCTGTCTTAAATCGATAGGATAGTACATTTCTGGTTATACTTCATGAAGAAGCATGTTCAGTACCAAAATCTTCACCACGCAGAGGGCAGAACCAAGTGAATGCTTGACTGGATGCCACACAGTTAGCTAGAGATAAGCTGAGGGCTCAGAATGCCGTGATTCAACTTCAGTAGAACTTTCAGGCTCCCCTTTCTATGTATGTCACATTTAATCTTCTCTTCAGTCACATCATTTCCTAATGTAGAAAAGAGAAGGTCAGAATGTTATTTGACATGAGACATATTATTACCTTAAGTCAGGTCTCTAGAATTGAAAAAATGAGAATGGCACTATGTCAGAAGGTACATTATATTTTTTTCAATGGAAAATTTACATTTTTAAAAATAAAATCTCAGACTGGAGAAATAAAAAAACCCAGATGTTATCTAATAGTGAAACTTGTGGCTTATATCTTCTTTAAGAAAAGCCACTAAGCATCATGTGAGCCCCCAGGCTGGACTACCAGTTTCTGTGGAGCAGTGTGCTGAATGCAGTCGTACTGTGATAAGGAACTTGCAGACTCATTTGGAAATGAAAGTAGGGTGTCTGATAGATCCTTAACCATGTTCTCACTGTTATATGAAAAAACATCTGAATGAAGGTTAATTAATCAAATATGTAGAAAGTTTGTCTGTTTATTTTATATGAAGTAGGGAAAAATGAATGAAATGCATTGCATAGCTCCTACCTGCCATGGATTTGAAGTTTCCCCAGTAGATAACTTAGACATAGTTGATTTGATTGATGAGACAGAATCACATGCCATAGCTTGTACTGTCTATTTGCTGATGGAATAGCTCTCCCTAATCCCAACACACTTGCTGCCACCTGTCATCAAAGCTTAAAGTTATTCTTCCCTACCAATAACCTCTGTAAAGGAAAGTCTGTTCTAGGAATTCATGAAACAATTTTCTAATAAAAGGGACAGACCTTAATGAATCCTTTCTCTTCTTCCTAATTTAAATGCAAAAGCAGTGTTAGCACTGCACAGCCATTTTATAACTGTGATTTAGTGGGGGCACAAAGAGAAAATAAGAATGGGAACCAATACTTCTGGCCCTGTTGGTGACACTAGAAATAAGGTGAGGTGAGCCAAATCTTTTGTTAAGACAGAGTTTAACAAATTTTCTGTTACTTACAGCTGAATGAGCCCTTGGGGATATGTATTATAGACTCTAGAAACAATCATTTCTGTTAATAATATTAAGTATTTGCTGGGTATCCTACATACAAGCAACCAAATCAATGCCTAACAAATACAAGTTATTTCTCCTGTTATTTTATATTGTTTTTTTTTTCATTAAGGTTTGATTTACATGAAGCATAATGTTCAAATTTTGTGTTCTGCCCAATGATATTTTATATATGGCCACATCCATATACTCACCACTGCATCAATGTACAGAACCTTTCCAATGCTCTGGAAAGTTTCCTCAGGCTGCTTTTCAGTCAGCAATTCCCTGGCCCACAGAAGCAATCAAGAATGTGACTTCCATTATCACAGTTTTACCTATCTATGATATAATTGAAATAATGGAATAGGCATTATTTTTTGAATGGCTTCTTTTTCTCACCATAAAGCTTTTGAAATATACCATATTGTCTGTATCCAAAGTTGATTATGCTTTATTGTTGAGTAGTTTTTCATTATATGAGTACACTATACTTTGTTTATCTATTCTGCTATTGAGAAGCATTTGAGTTGTTTCCATTTTGGGATATGGTGAATAAAGCTGGTAAGAACATTCCTGTAAATGCATATGTATTTCTCTTGGACATATGTCTCTAAAAAATAGATCATGAAGCTAAATGCAATTTTACTTATATTACAAAAATTTCCAAAAGTGGCGGAAACACTTTACTCCCACCAGCAAGGTATGAAAATTCCAGTAACTCTGCATCCTAGACTTAGTGTTACCAGCATTTTGTTTGAACTTCACGCATTCTGTTGGAGGCATACTTGCATTTAATTGTGAGGCTTACTGCTATGTTAACCCCAGAATTTTGGCCATGCCATTTTGGCCATAATACTGACATAGCTCTACAATTTTTACTCTAAGTATATACTTTTAAATTTATTTAAGAATTTCTATTATAGTCAAAGTGTCACACACACAAGCAAATCATACACAGGAAAGAAGGAAGCTGTTTTCCCCATTTTTGTCAACTCCACTCACACTCCCACAAGGTTTTCTTTTTCTGTTCCTCTTTGAGTTCTTTTGGTGGTTTCTTTCATAATTACAATAAAGAACGTGAAACAAATACTTGATTAAATTACTATTGATTATTTTACACTATAAAAGATAAATTAGCTAACGACTTTACTTTTTCAACCTGTCTTACAAATGCTATTTATGTTATTGCAGTTCTATTTTCCTTTTAATATTTTAATTTTTTTCCTTTTCTATTATTGATATTAAGGATATACTGATAAGCCTAATCTTTCTTTGAAATTTTCTCCTCCCTTTATTATCCTATTATTTATTAGCTACAAATTTGTCTTTATGTTGTGAAAATTAGCACTTAGAGTTAGTCATGCAACCATAGCTAAGTTTGTTTACCTATAACTTAACACTTAAAGATTAAAAATCAAAATATAAAATTTACATAATATTAAATATAAAAAATTATGTTAACTTCAAAATTCTATTTACTTCTCTAAAGGTCTATTAGCATGATCTCCTGTACTAATCACCAGAAAATAATTCCCTGGAAAGTCAATGCCTTCAGTTCATTTCACATTTTAGTGTGCATCATATTTCAATAAATATTTTCATTTCTTTATTTCTCCCTTTAGTTACTAATACCTGAAGTTTAGTTTTTCTTGAGAGAACTACCTTTTTATAATCATTTTTAAAATAACTTCAGTCATTTGAAAATTATTGGAATATGTTGCAATTAGCTTTATGGGTTAACATACAGTCAGAGTTGGAAAATTCTATATCTACTTGAAAAAAATTGTATTCTGCAGTTGTGGGTTGCAGTATATTATATATGTCAATTAGGACAAACTTGTTAATCATGTTCAAATAATCAATATACTTACTAATTTCTGTCCACCAATTCTACCAATTAATAGAAATAAATAAAAATCTTCGACTATGAATTGTGGATTGTTTCTTTTAAGGTAGTCATTTTCCGTTTTTACATACTTTAAAGTGATATTAGAGGCATAAAAATTATAAATTGTTGTATTTTCCCAGTGAATTGACTGATCATTTTGCAAGACCAGTTTTGATCATTCATGGTGCTTCTTGCTTTAAAGTCAACTTTGAGTGATAATATTTGTGTAGTATATCTATCATTTTTTATTGTTTAACTTTCAAGCTTTTTTTATCTTTATATTTAAGGGTTTTTAGCTTGGCAAAGGATTTTATTACACATCATTGGTAAGAGGCAGCATAAGAGAGTATGGACACCAAACTGTAGGCATTTCTGCAAAAGTCCCAGTTTTTCATTGGGACATCATAGTCAAATATTTGAAATACAAAACATAAATAGAGCTAGCATATCCACAATACAAAAGCAGAATATGGCAAATTTCAATTATTTGCATAATCTTTTTGTAAGTTTTGTCATACCTAGGCCCCAGGTATTATTAATATTTTTCTTAATGTTTTATACCCACACACATTACATCATGAATATTTATTTCAATCAACTCATTTTTTAAACTTTTATTTTAAATTCAAGAGGTACATATATTTAAGGCGGTAAATGGTACTAAATGTTGTAAATCCAGTACAACACTATGTCTCTCTTTGGATTCCTTCTTCTATATAATGCCAGGAATCTCTCACAAACTCAGCCTCATTCAGTGTAGGTCATGGTGAAGCATAAGTTTTAGTCACTTAAAGCAGTAAACTATTGGCGCTAGTTCCAGCTAAATGAACTAATGCATGAAGTCCAAATCCTCTTGTAAGTGTGTTTGTACCAATGAATTTAGCGACATCTGTGAATTTGGCCACATCACCCTTCCTGGTCTGCCACATGTAGCATCTGTTCTCAGTTCTTTGGGAATGCCCCACTTGGATGCCATGCTGCTGCTGGTAAGCATCTCTTTCAAGTCATCTGCTCAGGGGAGGCTGTCACAGGACTTTCAGGCACACAGCACAGCCTCTTCCACCTATGAGGAAGACACAGAATGACTTGGGGATTCACCACTGTCAATTTCACTGGGCTCAAACACATATCCGTTTTGTAAATCTCAGGATTTCATTTTTCCTCAAAGGATCCTCTATCATATCCAGGAGAATGCTGATAAGATGGAATTCAACTGTTATTACATTTCAACAGCTCACATATTTAAATTTTAAATTTGATTTTAGCAATGTCAGCCACATGCAGAAAATAAATAGATCTTTCAGGACTGGGATATAAGTGCTCTGATTCTCAGGCCTTGACTTAAGCTTAGATTCAGAAATCTGACTTTGTCATTTCCTATTGGTAATTACCCAAGTGCATGCAAAAGATTCTGTCCCACACCACTTGTAGGCATCATTACTCCCATAGCAGTCAAGTTCAGCAGCCGCTGGAGTCCCAAGGCATTCCCTGCAACTGTTACTTCACCACACCAAATGGAAGTGATCATTTGGTTAATTAGGATGCCAATGCATGCCATGGACTGCTTACATCATATTGCCCGTTGGAAAAGAAGTTAGTCCTGTACTCAGGCCTATGCCCCTACAAATTATAAAGTTTCATCTTTACGGGGAAGTCTCATGGGACAGTTCCCATTGCTTATTCTGCAGTAGTCAGAATCCAGTAAGGAGGCTAAAGCCATATATTAATTTGAACAACAGAAAATTAACATATAGAATTATTAACAAGAAATTAGAGTAACAGGGAATTTTCCAGTAAGGACTATAGACATAGGCAACATAGGGATTAACCATTATGCCAAGGAGTGAGATAGAGAATCACAAAGGACTGGCAGAGCTGAGTCCATTCCTCGTTGGGAGGCCACAGTTGTAGATAATTGGGTGTTGGAGAAGCTCTCTGGAGCCTACTCTGGTGGAACTCTCTGAGGATCTGCCTTTTGGAGTACTGGAGGATCCATCCACAGGAGGTGTTGTGCCCAGAAATTCACTGAAAAACTGACCAAGATGTGTCCGAGAAAGTGTCAAAAAAACTTTCTGAGACAGTGTCAAGGAGAGACAGTGGCACTGCATCCACGAGGATAGGCTAGGACCAGCAGGTCAGGAAGAGATGCTCACCAACAAGCCCCACTGCAGAGCTGCTTGAGGGCCCTGTGCTGGGGGAAGCTGGTCACAGGACACAACTTTTGGGGGACAGGCCACTAGCAGGCTGCCTGAGGGGATGCACAGAGAAGCTACTTGTGGGAAGATGCTGCGTGCTTCTGGCTTTGTAGTATTAAAGAAAATCTATACCTGCTGTGAAGCCTGCTGAGAGGCATGCTGAAACACAGGAAGCAAACAGCCCTTCCTCCCCAGTGGCCCCCAGCACCCTCCACGACAAAGTTTAGCATGAGCAGACTGGCAGAAAATATGTACTTAAAAATCAGTTTCCATTTTTACAAAGTAGACAACAAAGTTAATAAAATGTTTTAGAATTTAAGTATGACATAAAGGGTAAGATCAAAAGGACCTACTGAAAAAGCAGGATAAAAATATAAGTAAAGGGACTCCCTAGATTAACACAGACACACACACACTCTTACACGAACACATACACACATACACACTCTTACACACATATGAGCCTAGCCTCACCCTAGTAAAACCTTTTGAGCATTAAGAATTCAAAAATACCATAAAAAGCTGGAAAGGTAAATTTAGGAATTGCCTGTGAATAAATGACAGCCAGTTTAACATCAGATTTCTTGTCACTAAAAATGAATAAAAATACAATATTCATTCAATATTAAACACAAAATATTTAAGTAACAACAATAAATTTGGATTTAAAGTGTAAGAGAAAATAAAACTACATTTAGGCTTTTATCCACATCAAATTATCATTCAGTATATGAGACTGATATAATGATATTTTCACTGATGCAAAAATAAAGAAGTTCTGCTTTCCGTAGATTCTTTTCCAAAAGCTTTCTGCATAATCAATATTTGCAAGCAAAATAAATAAATCAGAAAGAACAAAGCATCAATGATGAGAAAGAACAGAATAAAATAAATTATTTAGACTAAACAATTATTAGGTTAATTTTTTTTATTGATATATAATAGCTGAATGTATTTGGAGGTTACATGTGATGTTTTGATACATGTATAATTGTTTAATGATTAAATCAGGTCATTGGGATAGCCATCAACTCAAACACTTACCTTTTTTTTGTGTTGGGAATTTTACAAATCTCTTCTAGCTATTTTGAAATATACACTAAAGTATTCTTACTTTAATTTCCCTTCTATACTATTGAACAGTAAAACATTCCTGCTATCTAACTATATTTTTGTAGTACTTACACAATTTCTATGGTAAAAATATTTGTGATTGTATTATTTTGGGGAGGCTGTTTACTCTGACAATTTTAGCATTCACTTAAAAAATTAAATTCCTAACGATATGTAGGTTTAATCAGTAGTTGTAGCTTAAAGTGTTTCCATTTTTCTAGGTTTTTTCCTTACCTTATATGCTAATATAATGTAATCTGTAATTTTGGTCAAAATATTCTTAACCATATTGTATCATCTTAGAAGATCCCATGAGGACGAGACCTAGAAAAGTGAAAACATGCAGCTACATCTGTTGATTAGTTACTCTCAAACTCTAGATATGATTAGCTCTAAATTTAAAATTTTAAGTAAATGCTAAAGTTTCTTTAACTTAAAATGATAAATATTAAGCTGAAAAATGAACCATAGAAAATATAACTCCAGCAAAAATCAGATAAGAAAAGTAAGCAACTGGAGAGCTTGATAAGTAGAATATACACAAATTGGAAGGAATAAGTGTAAATATTTAAATAACAACAATAAATGTGGATGAATTAAATTGGCTTAGTAAAGACAGAGTCTCAGAAAAAATCTTCTTAAAGCACACCAGTTTTAATGATGTAAATATCTAAAGTAATGTAAAAATATAGTGGACAAATGCTATTAGACTAAAGCAATAAACTATAATTCAGGGTGAAGATTCAGAAAAATGTTTTAAAGGCCAGCTGGATGGGTGGCTCACATCTGTAATCCCACTGCTTTGGGAGGCTGAGGCGGGCAGATCACTTGAGGGCAGGAGTTCCAGACAAGCCTGTCTAATATGGTGAAACCACATCTTTACTAAAAGAATATAAAAATTACCCAGATGTGATCCCAGCTACTCCAGAGGCCAAAACATGAGAATCGCTTGAACCCAGAAGGCAATACCAAGATCGTGCCACTTCCCTCCAGCCCAGGTAACAGAGCAAGACTCTGTCTGTCTTTCTCTCTCCCTCTCTCTCTGTCTCACACACACACACACACACACACACACACACACACACACACACACACACTGAGCTTTGAAAAGTGAGAGAAATTGACTTTGATAAAATAAATTTCATAAGTTTTACGCACCTAAAATATAGCATTGATATATGTGATACAAAAAGCAATAGAAGCAATAGAGTTCAAGGTCAAATGAATCTCTTAGTTGCTTTGAAATTTTATGTAACTGATCTCTCAGAAATTATCAGAAAAGACATGGAAAGGCAGAAATATAGAGGACAAACTTGAATTTCATGATTGCAAAATGTAATTCTATATATGTTTGTAAGAACACAGAGAAAGTAAGAGAACTGTGTACATTTGGCTTTTATAATCTATATCAAATCAATAACATGGGTTATCTTAGCAAAGTGGGCATTGTAACATTTCACTGTGAAACTTATAAAATTTCACCTTTATAGCAAAGCATATACACATTTTTTAACAATAGAAACTGAAAAGAATGAGTTAAGTGTGTGTGTATATATTCTACATACACACACATTTATTCTTTCTCTTTTTATGTATATGTGTATATGTATATTTATGTATATGTGTGTGTGTGTGTGTGTGTATATATATATATATATATATAGAGAGAGAGAGAGAGAGTGAGAGAAAAGAGCTTTGCAAAATCACAGTTTAGATTATTCTATTTTTGTACTAGTTCTTTTGATTTTTCAATTTGTGTAAATATTTATTTATGATGATGTTCCAATATTGAGAAAACTCTGTGTCTTTGTGTTTGTGTGTTTGTGTGTGTGTGTGTGTGTGTGTGTGTGTGTGTGTGTGTTGCCTAAGTATTATTTAAAAGCTTCCCTGGTAACCTTAATATACAACCAAATTAAAGTAACACCAAATGTGTTACCAAATGCGATATAACTAAAGCAAGCTTCATATAACATTTGTTACCAAATGTAATATAAACAAGCAAGCCTCAGTACCAGTATAGAATGAGCATTTATTTTCTTTCTTTCTTTTTTTCTTAGAGATAGGGTCTCACTATGTTGTTCAGTCTGGTCTTGAAGTCCTGAGCTCAAGTGATCCTGCCACCTCAGCATCCCAGCCTCCCAAAGTGCTAGGATTATAGGCATGAGCCACCATGCCTTGCCAGAAGGAGCCGTTCTTTACTAAGAATCTCAAAGCTTAGGTTGTAGCCATTGGTATGCCACCAACTTCAAAATGGAATTGGTTAATTTTTCTTCTTTAGTATCTATTGTTGAATTAAATGTGGTCCAAAGATACTCCTATATCTTGAGTGCATATATAGCAAACTACAACCTAACTTAAGAGTATATCTTTGTTACAAATAGTTGAGTTTCAGTTTATCACAACAGCCAAGCTTCATTTAATCACAGGCTGACCTGCCACAGCTGATCAAACAAGTTCACATAAGGCAAATGCTTCACTGCATCATGCCCAGATAAGGCAAATGTCCTGCTGTCTACTGTCCACCATCAGGCTCTTTCTGTATGTCACCTCCTTTTCTCTTATGCACATTGCCCGCCCATGTTGCTGGGTAGAGCTCTCTGAACTTCTCCTGGTTCTGAGTACTACTCAAGTCATGCTTTACTCTTTGCTCAAATAAATTCCACTGGACTTAATTTGTCTAAAATTTTTCTTCTTAACAATTTGGTGTCAGAAGTGAGATATAAAGGGAACTCCAATCACTCCAGGTGCACTGAATGACCCATTGATGGTGTCCACCAGGGCCTATTGTTCTCATTGCAAAATTTTATGTACAGATAGATCTGTTTCTGGCTATTTGTGTGTGTGTGTGTGTGTGTGTGTGTGTGTGTGTGTGTGTATGTGTGTGTGTAATATATATGTGTGATTTTAAAATTTCTTTTAAATATTGCCAAAATTAAACTTTAAAGGGGCTCTAGCTAATTGGTTTAAAGAAAAAAAGGTACTTATGTTAATTATTCACTCAGAAAAAGTAGAACTAACCCAAATGCTTTCTTAAATGTACATAACTTGGATAATCTTTTGTAAATAAGGATATTGTTGGTTTGTTTAAAACAGGCATATCTTCAAAGCTCTCAGCATTAAATAAATATAGATGCACAATTTTTGGCTAGGTTTGCCAGTAAAATAGGTTTATGTTTTCTCTGTATTACAAAATTCATCGGCAAGAAGCATAAATTCAGATGATGGCTATCTGTTTCATGCCTGTCTACATGAACAACGCAAGCAAAATTGCTAACAAGTGAGTTTTAAATAGGCAGAGGTAAGAGAAAATTTGCATGAGAAAGGTGTCTTTCCTATACTAGAAGCTTCTAACCTTATCATCAAGAATGAAAAGTTGAGGCTGAGAGAATTCTGTACAAACAATTTAATTTTCAAACCTAGCCAGAAAACCTAAGAGGATACAGATAAAAATTTGCTGCTTCTACAGACTCTGATTACAGAAAGACTAAAGTTATTTGGGAATGTTAGGGGGATGTTCTTGCCATATTGATAAATTGTACTAACAGAAAGCATTTGCTTCTAGAAATTGTCATTCATAGATTTGCCAGTCTGCAGAATGCTGGTGTAACATGCAGTTCACCATTGCTTGCTTCCTGGTTTTCACTGGCGATTAAAGTCAGCAAGGATTAGGATTCTGATTAACATACGAACTAAAATTACCATGAATAATAAAGGAAGCAAGTTTATATACAAGTATACAAGAACTATAAGTTGTGCTTTTGGTAAGAAAAAGCTATAAGGTATTAGGATGTTTTGTATTAAGGAAAAAATAGTAATTTTTGTTCTAAAGTAGAATGACTTGTTCCAAAATGGGAAGTTGAAAGGTATAGGACAAAAACTGAATGGATAAAAAAGTTGCAGAAGATTTGTGGAAGATAACTCTTTAGAAAGGAATTTTAGTGTGATCAAGCTGGTTAAGATTAAAAAGGAATTATTTATAAGTTTTTCTAAAAATTGAGCTTTAATATTTTGATACACTGGTACAAAGCTGGAATATGATCCTCTGTGTCAAAACCAAAATTTTTTTGAAATATGGGTTGTCTTTTAATAGAAAATTGTGAAAGGTTTTTCTTTAACTGCTTTGTAATTGGCCTAGAAAATAAAGTTCTGGTGTTTTACCAAGATAACTTTCTGTGCTCTGTGTCACCGTCATTGATTCCTTAAAAAGATTGAGTCCTCTTTTTCAAAAAAGCTAAGGGTTTTCTACAACTCTAACTTTCTCAGTTTGCTTCTCATGCCTTTAAATAATCACTGTGGTTATATGAATGACTGTTATTCACAGTGGTCTGTGATCCTGTTTTGATCAAGTGCTTAAACCCTTGATACGTTTTAAAACTCCCCAAAATCAAATTCAGGATTAAGATTTTTTATTTTTTTTACCTTTAATTCACTTTGAGATTTTCTTGATGGACACTCAAAACTTATGAAAACTTATGTATCTCCTGTTCTTATAGTGTCTCACAGTACTCTATACTCCAAGTAGTTAATGCATTATGCCAAGGTAGACTTTTTCCTATGTAAAATAAGCCCTTTGTGATCCACCAACTAATGACAACTTTTCATGACCTAGAGCCTGTAGATTGGACCCTGCAGACACAGCATTAAAAAAGGACTTCCCTTGAATCCCTTTGGAAAAGAGCATACCAAGTTCCTCTCTGCAGCAAAACTTCAGGGCCTCAAGAATTGGCTTAAATTGAGTTGACTGACCTTGTGCCACCAGAGTCAATCAACTCAACTCAAAGGACCCCTCCAGACTCTGAAGCATATATACTCACTAGAGACCTCAAGGTAAAGCTGGTCAGCAAAGATTTTCCCCTAGAAGTAAATGGCATCCTGTTAATATACAGCTTTCCTAAAATTGTGATTTAGGACTTCTGTCTGTCACTATAAAACCTTTGTCCCCTTTTCTATTTTCTCTGTGTTTATTTTCTGGTTATGCATGGCAAGATAATATGATGACTAATATTACAACTGATAGCTTTCACAGGGAGCTTACATGAATATTGGATATGTCATGTTAAACCTAAATTATTACATAATCTTAAAGATTCAGTGGTTCACCCTGTAGCAAATTTTACAGATATTCCAAGTATATCTGGTCCTTTCTATAGGATTGCGCTTTAAGATTTTTGTATTCAGACTTCTTGTTAATATCTGACAGTAGAAAAAACCTTTAGTGAAGGTTTTGCAGTTAAATTTTGCTAGATATTGAATAAGGAAACCAAAAGAAAGATAATTGGACAGTTTGTAGACAGGTTTATAACCTTAATCCCTAATTGTTGGTGTCCTCCAACTGTGCAATGATTCAATAATGGAGCCTTAGATAAATATGACTAATGCTTTTCTACCGGTGACTCTTAATGCACAAGGTAATCCACAAGGAACTGTCTGTTTTTCCCCTCCAGGACATGTTCTTATCTGTAGAGGATTTAAGAATTTAATGATCATTTAACCATACATGTGGGCAACATCAAGTCTCGTAAATGGAAAGTAAGGGGCCAATGTGTATTAGGAATTTTAACAGTGCCACTGTTACTCCATAACCAATTAGAAACTGAACATTAGTCTAAACCTATTAATTTGCACTATGGAATAAAGAGCAATTGGCCAACAGGTATAAAAATTGACTTGTTTTAAAAATAAAATGTTCTATGTTGGTCCATTCTGATATTGCTATGAAGGAATACCTGAGACTGGGTAATTTTTTAAGAAAAAAGGTTTAATTGACTCAGTTTTGTAGGGCTGAGGAGGCCTCAGGAAACTTACAAATATGGCAGAAGGCATCTCTTCACATAGTGGCAGGATACAGTATGAGTGCCGAGTGAAGGGGGAAGCCCCTTATAAAACATCAGACCTCATGAGAACTCACTCACTGTCAGGAGATGGCATGGGGGAAACTGCCCCCATGATCCAATCACTTTCCACCAGGTTTCTCCCCAGACACATGGGCATTGTGGGCACTATAATTCAAAATGAGATTTGGGTGAGGACACAGATGAACATATCATGTTACTTCCTTGACTTGACATAAATGTAAATGAGTTTATAATTTTAGAAATCTCTAAAATATTGGCTACTATAGCTGACTCTACTGCAAAGGTTAGAGTTGCCCAGCAGACTTCTTTAGATTCCCTTGCTAAAGTTGCTTTAGATAATTCTATTGCTTTGAACTATCTGTTGTCTAGGAAGTATCTCCTACTGTGTTTGGTAAATATTTTGGATAGAGTGGTAACTAAGTTGTAATAAATCAATAAACAAGCTATTTGGTTAAAGCAAGGAGAATTGTCTTCTGGCTTATTTTTACATATATTTGATTTTAACTAGTTCAGTTTGTGGAGATTCCTGTTAAGAAGTATAGGTCAGTATTTTAGTATCATCTTCCCAATAGTCATCATGATAGCTTTTCTGATGAGCTTTATCCTCTCAAGAGTTTTAAATGCTTGCTTGCAGCCATTCCTTATAAGTCAAATATTCTCACTATAGTTGGAATAACAAAAACAGGAAGAGAACCTAAAGAAACATTCACCAATGGCTCACAACCATAATCTCAGCACTTTGGGAGGTGGGAGGATTGCTTGTGGCCAGGCATTCAAGACCAGCCTGGGCAACATAGCAAAACCTATTCTCAGCAAAAAAAATTTTTTTAAAGAATAGTTAGGCATGATGATGTGTGCCTTTAGTACCAGCTATTTAGGAGGCTGAGTCAGGAGGATTGCTTGAGCCCAAGAGTTAGAGGTTGCAATTGGCCATGATCACACTGCTGTACTTCAGAAGTTAGGCTGATAAAGCCAACTCTGTCTTGAGGGAAAGGGAGAAAGAAAAAGAAAGAAAGAAAGAAAGAAAGAAAGAAAGAAAGAA